>NW_026624838.1:5828-8579 GCF_030028575.1 Malurus melanocephalus | reverse complement strand
GTCCTGAATCCCTCAGAAAATCCTCAAACTCCTGATGCTGTAGTTGCTCTGGATTTTCTGGTTTTGTCCTATTAGAGCAGGTCCTGAATCCCTCAGAAAATCCTCAGACTCCGTAGTTGCTCTGGATTTTCCATTTCTTTCCCATCAGAGCAGGTCCCAAATCCCTAAAAAAATCCTCCAACTCCTGATGCTGTAGTTGCTCTAGATTTTCCTTTTTTTTCCCATCAGAGCAGGTCCCAAATCCCTAAAGAAGCCTCAAACTCCGTAGGTGTTCTGGATTTTCCATTTCTTTTCCATCAGAGCAGGTCCTGAATCACTCAGAAAAGGCTCAAACTCCTGATGCTGTAGTTGCTCTGGATTTTCCATTTCTTTCCTATCAGGGCAGGTCCCAAATCCCCTAAAAACTCCTCAAACTCCTGATGCTGAAGTTGCTCTGGATTTTCCCTTTTTTCCCATCAGAGCAGGTCCTGAATCCCTCAGAAAATCCTCGATGTTGAGGTTGAGGTGTCCACGCAGGATTTGTTCTGCTGTACCCATTTTCCTTTTCCCAGCCACCAGGTTCTCAGCTCAGTCACTTACTCAAACACGAGTTTGGAAGACCAAACACAGAATTCTGTGATTGTAAAGAAAATTTTAGGCTGAAATACCTAATTTGGTGGGATTTGCCAATTTGGGGAATGGAGCCTTTCCCTGACCCCCAGTTCTGGAGAGCAGAGCTCAGGGAGGAATTTATGTCCCTTGGCTCTGCCAGGGACACCCATGGCCCACTCTGGGGGACACAATGACACCAATCCTGAGCATCTCCTGATCTCCTGGTGCTCAATACCCCTCTGTGGTTCCATTTTCAGGCCCCGTGGGGATGGCAGCAGCCGCTGCCGTTGCGACGGGGAAGAAACGGAAGCGACCGCACGTCTTCGAGTCCAACCCGTCCATCCGCAAGCGGCAGCAGACGCGTTTGCTCAGGTGAGCTCTCACCTGGTGGCACTGCCACCTCTGGTGCCACCTGTGCCAACCAGGGGCTGACCATGAGTCGCCCAGTTCAGGGATTTTTTGGGATTGTCTTCATGGAGCTCAAAAGTTTGGTTTTAGTTTGCATTAAAAGGTTAAATTGCAGCTCTGCCAGGTGGCGATCCTCCACAGCTCCATCCCATCCTCAGAATGTCCCAAATTCCCCGTGGGTGCTTCAATCCCACATTTCTGTGGGAAAGTCACCCAGCTCGACTTTTTTGGATTGTCTTCCAAAAGTGTGCTTTGGGATTTTTTGGGATTGTCTTCATGGAGCTCAAAAGCACAATTTTAGTTTGCGTTAAAAGGTTAAATTGCAGCTCTGCCACGTGGAGATCCTCCACAGCTCCCGCTCCGTTCCATCCTCGGGATGTCCCAAATTCCTCCCAGGTGCTTCAATCTCATCTCATTTCTGTGGGAAAGTCACCCAGCTCGATTTTTTGGGACTGTCTTCCAAAAGTGTTTTTTGGNCCAAATTCCTCCCAGGTGCTTCAATCTCATCTCATTTCTGTGGGAAAGTCACCCAGCTCGATTTTTTGGGACTGTCTTCCAAAAGTGTTTTTTGGATTTTTTGGGATTTTTTGGGATTGTCTTCATGGAGTTCAAAAGCTCGATTTTAGTTTGGTTTAAAGGGTTGGATTGCAGCTCTGCCACGTGGAGATCCTCCACAGCTCCTGCTCCAGTTCCACCCTTGGGAGGTCCCAAATTCCCTCCAGGTGCTTCAATCCCACATTTCTGTGGGAAAGTCACCCAGCTCCATTTTTTGGGATTGTCTTCGTGGAACCCAAAAGCTCAATTTTAGTTTGTGTTAAAAGGTTGAATTGCATCTCTGACATGTGGAGATCCTCCACAGCTCCATCCCATCCCAAATTCCCCCTGGGTGCTTCAATCTCACCTCATTTCTGTGGGAAAGTCGCCCAGCTCAGGGATTTTTTGGGAATGTCTTCCAAAAGTGTTTTTTGGGATTTTTTGGGATTGTCTTCATGGAGCTCAAAAGCTCGGTTTTAGTTTGTGTAAAAAGGTTGAATTGCAGCTCTGCCACGTGGAGATCCTCCACAGCTCCATCCCATCCCAAATTCCTCCCAGATGCTTCAATCTCACCTCATTTCTGTGGGAAAGTCACCCAGCTCGACGTTTTTGGAAGTGGAACCCAAAAGCTTGGTTTTAGTTTGCTAAAAACTAAACTCGTTGAGCTCAAAAGTTCGGTTTTAGTTTGTATTGATGGGCTGAAATTGCAGCTCTGCCACGTGGAGATTCTCCACAGCTCCGTCCCAAATTCCCCCCGGGTGCTTCAATCTCACGTTTCTGTGGGAAAGTCACCCAGCTCGATTTTTTGGGACTGTCTTCCAAAAGTGTTTTTTGGGATTTTTTGGGAGTGTCTTCCTGGAGCACAAAAGCTCAGTTTTAGTTTGCGTTAAAAGGTTAAATTGCAGCTCTGCCACGTGGAGATTCACCACAGCTCCATCCCATCCTCAGGATGTCCCAAATTCCTCCCAAGCTCTTCAATCCCCTGTCGTTTCTGTGGGAAAATCACTCAGCTTGATTTTTTGGGATTGTCTTCCAAAAGTGTTTTTTGGGATTTTTTGGGATTGTCTTCGTGGAACCCAAAAGCTCAATTTCAGTTTGGTTTAAGGGTTAGATTGCAGCTCTGCTGGTCTTTAAAGCCATTTTGTGATCACTGGAAGTGACTTTTTGGTGGATCCACAGTTCTGGTTTAACCCCAGCTGCTCACCAGTAACAGATCCA
>NW_026624838.1:0-4464 GCF_030028575.1 Malurus melanocephalus | reverse complement strand
TCACACAATTACTAAGATGATGATACATAAATGATAAAATAGAATTTTTTCCCACTTTGATTGGTTGAATGTGTGTTGGTGCTTGATTTTCACATCACTGGAAATCAAATTCAGGCTCCTGATTYTGGGATTTTTGCAGAGCTGGTGGTGCTGGTGATGCAGGTTCTAAAATGACCAGGACTGAGCTATCACCTCGTGAAGAAAATGCTCCTTTTCTCTTATTTTAAAAATTTCTGCCACCATTTCTGATTTTTGCACTGCTTCAGAGTGAGTCAGAGATGGAAAATATCCGATGGAACATTTCCATCCCAYGGGGAAATGGCTCTGAAGGGCTGGGGGAGGTGTGGGGCCACCTGCATTTCCCAGAGCTGGTGCAATATTTCCAATTCTTGCCCATCCTGCAGCTTGAATTGCCACAAATCTGCTCTGAGCAGGACTTTGGTGCTGGGGAGTCACATTGCTGTCATCTGGATGTGAAATAACCAAATTTTCATTAATTAGGCGTTGATCTGGATGTGAAATAACCAGATTTTAACCAATTAAACAATGATGTGGATGGAAAAGAAAGAGATTTTAATCAATTAACCAATGATTTGGATGGAAAAGAACCAGATTTTAACCAATTAAATGATGATGTAGATGGAAAAGAAAGAGATTTTAATCAATTAATCAATGATCTGGATGGAAAAGAACCAGATTTTAACAAATTAACCAATGATCTGGACATAAAAGAACGAGATTTTAACCAATTAAATGATGATCTGGAGATAAATGAACCAGATTTTAAACAATTAACCAATGATGTGGATGTAAAGAACGAGATTTTAATTAACTGATGATCTAGATGGAAAAGAACCAGATTTTAACAAATTAACTGAATATCTGTACGTAAAAGAAGGAGATTTTAACCAATGAAATGATGATTTGGATATAAAATAACCAGATTTTAACTAATTAAATGATGATTTGGATATAAAATTACCAGATTTTAACCAATTAAACAATTATTTGGATGGAAAAGAACCAGATTTAAACCAATTAACCAATAATCTGGATATAAACCAGATTTTAACCAATTAACTGATGATCTGGGCATAAAAGAACCAGATTTTAACACATTAACTGGTGATCTGGACGTAAAAGAAGGAGATTTTAACCAATTAACTGATGATGTGGATATAAAATAACCAGATTTTAACCAATTAAACGATGATTTGGATGGAAAAGAACCACATTTTAACCAATTAACTGATGATCTGGATATAAAATAACCAGATTTTAACCAATTAAATGATGATGTGGATGTAAAAGAATGAGATTTTAATTAATTGATGATCTGGATGGAAAAGAACCAGATTTTAACCAATTGACTGTTGATCTGGATATAAAATAACCAGGTTATAACCAATTAAATGATGATATGGATATAAAATAACCAGATTTTAACCAATTAATCAATGATTTGGATATAAAATAACCAGATTTTAATCAATAAATCAATGATGTGGATATAAAAGAATGAGATTTTAATTAATCGAAGATCTGGATGGAAAATAACCAGATTTTAACCAATTAACTGATCATCTGGGTATAAAATAACCAGGTTTTAACAAATTAACTGATGAGCTGGATATAAAATAACCAGATTTTAACCAATTAATCGATGATGTGGATGTAAAAGAATGAGATTTTAATTAATTGATGATCTGGATGGAAAAGAACCAGATTCTAACCAATTAACCATTGATCTGGAAGTAAAAGAAGGCAATTTTAACCAATTAAATGATGATTTGGATATAAAATAACCAGATTTTACCCAATTGACTGTTGATCTGGATATAAAATAACCAAATTTTAACCAATTAACCATTGATCTGGACGTAAACGAACGAGATTTTAATCAATTAATGAACCAGATTTTAACAAATTACCAATGGTCATGATATAAAATAACCAGATTTTAACCAATTAAATGATGATGTGGATGTAAAAGAATGAGATTTTAATTAATTGATGATCTGGATGGAAAAGAACCAGATTTTAACCAATTAACCAATGATCTGGATGGAAAAGAACGAGATTTTAATCAATTAATTGATAATCTGGATATAAAATAACCAGATTTTAACCAATTAACTGATAATCTGGATGTAAAAGAATGAGATTTTAATCAATTAACTGATTATCTGGATGGAAAAGAATGAAATTTTAATTTATCAATGACCTGGATGGAAAATAACCATATTTTAATGAATTAACTGATCATCTGGGTATAAAATAACCAGATTTTAGCCAATTAGCCAATAATCTGGATATAAAATAACCAGATTTAAACCAATTAACCAATGGTCTGGATGTAAAAAACAGAAATTTTAACCAATTAAATGATGATTTGAATATAAAATAACCAGATTTTAACCAATTAACCAATAATCTGGATATAAAATAACCAGATTCTAACCAATTGACTGTTGATATGGATATAAAATAACCAGATTTTAACCAATTAACCAATAATCTAGATATAAAATAACCAGATTTTAACCAATTAATCGATGATGTGGATATAAAAGAATGAGATTTTAATTAATCGATGATCTGGGTGGAAAATAACCAGATTTTAACAAATTAACCAATGATGTGGATGGAAAAGAATGAGATTTTAATTAACCTATGATCTGGATGGAAAATAACCAGGTTTTAACCAATTGACTGTTGATCTGGATATAAAATAACCAGATTTTAACCAATTAATCGATAATCTGGATATAAAAGAACCTCCATCTTCAGGCCTCTTTAGGTGAATCATTCAAGTGCCCCAATAAAACTCAAGTTTTGTGTTGCTGAGACAGGATGGAAGTGCAGACTTGGGGCATATTTGGGAGCTTTCCAGTGTGCTTGGAAAATAAAATACAGAATTTTGTGATTGTAAGGAAAACTTCAGGCTGAAATTTGTCACTTATACCTGGGATTGAGCTGAGATTTGCCAGTTTGAGGAGAGATAAGCCTCTGATTCTAGAGAGGATCAGCTGCTCTGCTGATTTCTCTTTTTTATATCAATGAGAAAAAGAGAGAAAAGACAAGAATGGACATTGGAAAGGGGGAATAAATGGAATTTGTGGTCAAGCCAAGCATCTGGAGCTCTGCTCCTCACACTGCAGCACCAAAAAAAGGGATTTATCACAGGAGGGGCTGTTTTCCTGCAGGGCTTTCATCTCATTCCCAATTTTTCCCTGTTTTTCAGGAAGCTGCGAGCCACGCTGGATGAATACACCACCAGAGTGGGGCAGCAGGCCATCGTGCTGTGCATCTCACCCTCCAAACCCAACCCTGTCTTCAAAGTGTTCGGCGCCGCGCCCTTGGAGAACGTGGTGGGTGGTTCTGGGGATTGGGTGAGAATTTTGGGTTTTGTTCTGCTCAGGGAACCTGCTGGGGATCTGAAGGTGAACTCAGAGAGCAGAGTTTGGGTTTTATGGAATGCACAATAGGTCTGGTTGGATCAGGGATCTCAGAGATGTTTTCCAACTGTGATTCTGTGGCATGAGGGTGGCACTGAGGTTCTCTCTTCTGTGCAAGAATTGTGCCTGGCACAGCTCACCAGGGCTGAATATCCAGAGGAAAGGGAGTGATCACAGAATCCCGGGCTCACTCAGGCTGGAAAAGCTCTCTGGGGTCGAGTCCAAGCTGTGCCAAATCCCCACATTGTCCCCAGCCCTGAGCTCTGAGTGTCACCTCCAGGAATTCCCTGGGCACCTCCAGAGATGGGCACCCCAAACCTCCCTGGGCAGCCCCTGCCAAGGCCTGGCCACCATTTCCATGGAAAAATTATCCCTAAAATCCAATTTAAAGCTCCCCTGGCCCAGCCTGAGGCCCTTCCCTCTCCTGTCCCTGTTCCCTGGGATGAGATCCCAAATCCCTCCTCCTGTCAGGGAGTTGTTCAGAACCCCAAAATCCCCCTGATCCCATTTTCCCCAGACTGAACAACCCCAAAGGATGATTTGTGTGAGCTCAGCTCTGCTGTCAGCCCCTTCCCTTGTTCCCTRTGACAAATGTGACCTCAGAAATTTCCCTTCCATCCTCAAATCCTTCCCTTGCTGCTGTTACTCCGAGTTTCATCAGCAGCCGAGCTCCGCTGGGCATTTCCTGCCAGCTGTGCCCCCGTGTGCTCCTCCTGGGGAAGGTGGGGAGGCTCTTCCCTGGGGAGGGTGGCTGTCCCCATGTCCTTCTCCTTCCCTGGGAGGGTGGCTGTCCCCATGTCCCATTATTTCCTGGGGAGGGTGGCTGTCCCCAAATCCTGCTCCATAGCTCCAGGGAGGGTGGCTGTCCCTGTGTCCTCGTCCCACTCTGCAGCCCTGTGGAGGGTGGCTTTCCCCGTGTCCCTCTCTTCCCAGGGAGCGTGGCTGTCCCTGTGTCCTGCCCTCCCCCAGGGAGGGTGGCTGTCCCCATGTCCCACTCTGCAGCCCC
>NW_026624837.1:24224-25151 GCF_030028575.1 Malurus melanocephalus | reverse complement strand
GACTCTCTCGTCACATTTCTGCTGGAATGAAAGGACACTTTAGTAGAAATAGCAAGGGCAGTGTTGGTTTAGTGATGAACTGCACCACAGGATAATTGCTTGGTCAGGTCCTAACCCTCGGGGCATTTATTGGCACACAAAAGGGATCTCTTCTCCACACAAGAAAATCATTTTTATGAGCAAAATCACACCTTACAAGTGTAAATGAGATGTAGTTAATGCTGCCAGYTTCTGTTTTCCTATTCCACTGAGAATTAAACACATAAAATCACATTGCCAAATGGTTTATGGTACCCCAGGCACAGTTTTAGTGATCAGGGAAAAAAACCTGGCATGCAAAAAAGGTAGAGAGTGAACTACTGGGCTTCCTGTTTTATTGAATAAAAATATTTCTTTCAGGAATTAAAGTATGCAAATATGTCAATTATAGTCCATATATTGTCTTGCTTTTAAACAATGGAAAACAGAAAATAGGGGCTGAAGAGAAGAGCTGAGTGACCAAAAGTCTTTCTGTTGTTTAAAACTGTTGCCACTAAGAAAAATTGGAGGTCTTCCATACACTAAAGAAAAGAATTTCCAAAAAAAAAGTTGGATGAAAGGTTGTATAACCTAGCTCAAATTACTGGCAATTAGCATGGCACTGGGAWGTCATAGGCAGCTTTATTTTATAAATTTATCTATGGTTGCTATAGATAAAAATCAAGGCACAAGGAGATAAGAAATGCAGGAGGATGAGGTTATAACTGGATTGTCCTAACTTASAGTTTCTCMAGTGACTCATATGGCTGTAGCTAAATAAAGAAAGCACAGTTTTTAAGGTAAAGAACTAAAAAGTATAGAAGATCTTTCTTATAGTTCAGRAACATTACAAAAGAAACCCTTTCAGGAGGACAAAGTAATTACTATGAGCTATAAGGACTTGACTTC
>NW_026624837.1:19334-22768 GCF_030028575.1 Malurus melanocephalus | reverse complement strand
GGAGCTGTTCCCAAATCTCTTTCCCAGTGAATTTCCTGTGGCTCCTGTTCCCTGCTGATCCCTTTCTCGCTGGAATTAATGCAGATGATCCCTCCCCTGCCCAGAGCATGGAGCAGGCTCTGTTCTGTGCCAGAGGGACTGAAACAAAGTTTTATTCTGCCAAATGCCCTTGGTGAGCTCTCCCTGGGACTCTGCCACACCTCTGTGTGTGTGAGAGCAGAATCGTGTTTATCTGATGAGAGAGAGCTGTGGGGAGTCAGGACCCAACCAAAGGGGTTTGACCCCACAATTTTCTCAGGTTACAGATAATCAGAGGAGCTGGAGAAGCTCTGGAGCAGAAGGAGGGGTGAGAGTGGGGCAGAGATGCAGAACTGGGACCACGCTGGAGACCCTGAACCTGCTCTGTCATTGCACAAAAGTCACTTCTCTCTGGAGATTGTAGGTGTCACCTGTGGAACTCCCCAAAACAGAGTTTGCCTGCAGTCATGGGGACAGGAAAGAATCACAAAAGCTTCTCTTGGGTTTGGATTTTTTTTTTCTATGCCTGCCAACCAACTGTATTCACTTTTTCACTCCGTGCTGCAGCCCCACTGCCTCTCAAGGGGTTTCTTGCTGAGCTGATTATAAGAGACAGTTCACAAATTGGAGCTGTCAAAGTCACGCCTTTGAACTCCTGTCCTTCTGCTCATGCAGTTCGTGGCTTCTTCCAGTTGGTTTTTGAGTATTTGGAGATTGGTATTGGGTGGTTTCAGTAAAATAAAGTGACTCTGGGGCAGCTCCCATGGTGAACGAGGAGTAAATGAAGTTATGACCTCACTGAATGCAGAGATGTGGAAAAAAAAACATTTTTACACAGCAGAGGATGTGACTCCAGGCAATGTTAATTGCTATTTTACCTAAGAATGCAATTAAAGGGGGTGAGAGCAGTGGGATATAGGGTACAATGTCACATACAAGGGCTGCAGCATAAAGAACCACAGTGGAAAGGGCTGGGCTGTATTATCAGAAGAGACTTTATATTGTTACACAGAATAAATCAGATTTCAGCTTCAGTGTGACCACTGTGGCCTTGCCATAACAAATGGTGGCAGATGGGGACATTTATTATGCAAGAGGTACAAATGAAGACTTTCTGGTTGTCTCCATCCTCACAAGATTTTTAATGGTCCCATCAAAACACTCAGCCAATGGACACAAATCCTTTTACCAGTGTGTCTTGTCAGTGCAGAAAAACAGGACATTGCTATATTCAGACTTGAAAACTGAAGTCTTATTTTGATGTTTTTAAGGCTCTCTGTGGACTAATAATAATCAATCACATCAAACTTTACACTGCTGTGTTGCATGCTCAGAAATTTCTATTTTTTTACTCCTTTCATGAAGTTTTGTAGGTTGTGTTTCCTTCAGGCTCTTCAGTCTTTGGAGGAATGGCAATTACTAATGAACTGAAATCAATCATTCCTGGTTGTTTGTATCACTAGAAGTTTCTGCTGGCACAATTCTGCTCATTTCAAGGGTGCTCTGCAAACTGAAAATTGTGTCCCATGCCTGGAAAAAAGAGTTAGAAATGGGACTGGAGCAATCTGTGAAGTGATAAAGGCAATCTGGTTGAAATGCCCCAAATAATCAGATGTTTCTGGTTGTATACTCTGTGTGCATCAACACTAAAAAAGTTATTCATCTTTATGCTGTGATATCTCGCCCCAAGTTTTACATTTTTGAGGGAGCCATTGCAAAAGTGCTGCTGGTAAATGAAAGATGTGTCCTTAGCTGGGAACCCTGACAGGTAAAGTCAGTGGAAACCTCGTGATGGGGCACAATTGGCAGGACAAAGAATCCTTGATGGGTGCAAAACAGAATAACTGGAAAACAAACAAACCTTCCAGGAAGGCAGGAGTCAGCAGAAACTATTCCAGGAGCTGCTGTGTCTGCATGAAAATATAAAATTAACTCACCAAGTAATCACAATCTGCTCAAAATGAACTTTGTTGATTGTACACATGAATATCCACTTTACTCTTGCAATACAAACACACTTGGCTTTCCTGGTGGTAATTTTGTACGTTCATGTGTGTACACACAAGTTTTTGTTTTTACAAATGGTAATTTTGCAGTAATTTGTAATAAAGGAATTCTCAAAAGCCCAGACCTCGATGCCCTCGTGCACTGTGGAATCCTAAAAGGAATAGCCATGATTTTTACACACCTGTACTCCAAATTCCTGTTATTCCCGTGGTGTTCCCCTGGATGTTGTGCAGATCTCTCTGTCACTAAAACGAGGATCATCTGTGAGGGAGGAGCCCCTCAGTCTTGTTTCCATGTCAATCAAAGCTGCTGATGGAGTCAGAGGCCTGAAAAACTGAAAAATCATCAGAATTGAGCAGATCAGAGGGCTGAGCAGGGTGTAAGGTCTGGGAGCCCCCAGCTGGCTGCAGACAGGTGAGTTTTTCACTTATTCCCTTCCTGAGGGGGAATAAACTCAATATTCTGCCCTTTTTGAGGTCTGTTGGTGAGATTGAGATCAACAAATCTGTGTGAACAGATTTTCTACATTTGTGTATTCCCTGGTGAAGCACAAACATTTGAATGGTCAAGATCTTTTTTTCTTCATTTACCTTTCTTTTCTGCTCTCTATTATAATATCCACAATCATCATTCTTTCTGCAATACCATATCTTGGAGGTTTTGGGTGAAACAGGCTTTGGGTAAAGGAAGCCTTTCTAGGATCAGAATTTCACAGAAATTCCATCAAAATTAAAGCCTGTGCAGATTTCACACCCTTGCTTAACAAGCTTGTTGTTGAACTGCAGCTACAAATATTTATTTTTGTATTTAATTCACTAATCAGTGAGAAAATCAGGCTGCCCTGAGGCTGTCAGAGACCTCACTGCTCCCTGTGCTGTTTGATCTACATGTCCTGTTTTTCAACTTCATGTAATTTGTGTAATTAGTCATGAAGAAACTAAATAAAAGGACTTCTATTTGCTGGTGATTACAGGGTCAGGAAAAGAATGCAATTGCAGTAATGTTAGGGCCTGTTACAATGAAGCAAGACAAAAACATAAAAAGCTTTAGGCAGTACCAACCATTTATAGTTAGGGGCATCTGTAATAATTTAATTTCTTCCTCCACTCAATTAAACTCTCCTCATCAAACTCAAGAATGGCACCATTGATGGATTTATGAACTTCTCCATAAAGCACACGAAAAGCTACTCAAAATCACAAATGTACATAACTGTGATTAGTCAGTCTTGTAAAATGAGACTGAAATCCTTTATTAAACGTGTTAAATGTGTGTTTTTCAGATAAGGCCATGGTGTGTGGGATGCTTTGCTGTTCACTCCCTTTGTGCACAAATTAAAGGAATAAATAACATTGTGAAGTGTCAAACCTCCTCACGCTGCTGGGGAGCTTCTGTTGAAGAGACATTTG
>NW_026624837.1:17723-19323 GCF_030028575.1 Malurus melanocephalus | reverse complement strand
AAAGCTTTAGGCAGTACCAACCATTTATAGTTAGGGGCATCTGTAATAATTTCATTTCTTCCTCCACTCAATTAAACTCTCCTCATCAAACTCAAGAATGGCACCATTGCTGCATTTATGAACTTCCCCATAAAGCACACGAAAAGCTACTCAAAATCACAAATGTACATAACTGTGATTAGTCAGTCTTGTAAAATGAGACTGAAATCCTTTGTTAAACATGTTAAATGTGTGTTTTTCAGATAAGGCCATGGGCGTGTGGGATCCTCTGCTGTTCACTCCACTGTGCACAAATTAAATCAATAAATAACATTGTGAAGTGTCAAACCTCCTCACGCTTCTGGGGAGCTTTTGATGAAGAGACACTTGAAAGATTTTGTTTCACCTGGAAGAAATTAAAATAGGTGTGGTTTGACAAACATCTCTGTAGACTCGCTGGCTTTTTGAAAATGGGTCCGATAATTTTGCTTAGAAGGGTTTTCTCTCATCATTGTCATAAGAAATACCTCTAGGAAACTTGTTTTCTGCTGGCAGTGTTCCAAATATGTTCCAAATATGTTGTGCTGAATATCACAAAGATATTTGGAAAAATTTCATAGTTAGATTTGTCATCACTTCATACAAATATTGTGATTCTGAGGCTTTTGGTTTATTTTGGTGGGTTTTCTAATTAATTTAATTTTTTTTTGTAAAGAAGAAGGATAAATAATTTAATTATTAGAGATCTGATGATCTGGCTCAGTGAGTGGGATGGTGTTTTACTGAAGAAAGACAAAATAAAACATAAGAATGGGAAAAAAACCCACTGTGTTCCAGTTTTTGTAAAGTTTTATACCTGTATGTCTTTAGTGAACAATTACATTATCAAGCAAGAATTTGTATTTTAAATCTTTAGTTACATATAGCTAAATTCTCATCTGATATTTCTGCATAGTAGTAATGTTATGTTACTACAGTTTAAAAAATTGTAATAGGTATTAGAAATGTAATTATGTAATTAATTGCATTACAGCACATAAACTGTGCATGGACCCTAAGGCTTTTCACACCTTTTGTGTTTTTGTTCTTTCACACCTCTAATGAGACTGTGCCTGTCCCTGCAGCTGTTCAAGTTCAAACCTAAAGGAATTACATGCTGAAATTTTAATTTTTAATTTTATTAC
The DNA here is from genome assembly GCF_030028575.1 of Malurus melanocephalus. NCBI lineage: Eukaryota > Metazoa > Chordata > Aves > Passeriformes > Maluridae > Malurus > Malurus melanocephalus. The sequence goes on along the minus strand of NW_026624837.1, from coordinate 18,160 downwards.
ATTTTTTATTTTGCAATGCTATTTATTTTTGTGATGATCACTTTTATTTTCTTTAAAATTATATTGCTAAACCTTTCCTTCTGTCTTTAGGAGTACAAAGGACATGCTTGCCTTTACAGTCACTAAAAATGTAATTTTTCCTCTAATATTTTCCAACTGGACAAAATTGCTGTTCAGTACCTCAAAAAAAAAAAAAAAAAAAAAAGCTTGAACAAGCTGTAGCTTTTGTACTTGAAATGTAATTTCAGCATGCTGTAAATACTTTAATTTCCCACTAAGGCTGGAGAGCACTTAAAATGTTATGAAAACATTTTCAGTTATTTTCAGTGATGAACCACCTGCATTTACTTACAGGCTTCTTCTTCCCTGTAAACAACCCCCCAGATTTTTTCTATTAGGGCAGCTAAAGTTTCAGCCTGACAGATTAGCAGATAAAC
>NW_026624837.1:10370-16359 GCF_030028575.1 Malurus melanocephalus | reverse complement strand
AAAAAAAAAAAAAAAAAAAAAACAAACAAAACAGAACAAAACTGAAGTGTTTGTTTAATGATGTATCCAAGCACACATATGAAAGAATAGCTGGAAAATAAATGAGCTGAGCAAGACTTTAAAGCTTTGGGAAGAGCCAGAAGATGATGAGTGTTGGAGGCCACAGTTGTGATGGCAGTGGGGAGCTCAGGATGTTCAGGGAGCAGAGAACACGAGAAGGATCACGAGCAGAACAATCCAGGGCGTGCAGGGCGCTTTCCCCACTGGAACTGCACCTAAAGCAGCTTTGGAGATGATGGAACTGCACCCACGGAGCTCATCGGGGCTTTGCTTTTTGTTTATTTTTGTTTTGTGGCAGCTCTCCCGCGCTGGGTCTGTCGGCTCCGTGCTCTGCTGGAAGGGGTTTGATGGTAGTTATTATAATTATTTCATAGTTAATTACTCATAGTCAGAGTAATTACCCGAGAAACAAAAGGGTCACGTCCTGGTGGCACTGCAGCTGTAGGAGTTGGTGGCTTTGGGAGTCCCAGAAGGAGAACTGGGAATTCCCTGCACAAAGCTGGACACTGCACAAGTTTTTCCAACCACTCTAGATATAGGTTTTGCAAATTTGGATGGATCTTTTTGGGTATTATTGTTAATGAAAAGCTTAATATAAGAATCACAAGGTCTGTCTTGCCTCCTTTTGGGTGACTTAAGAGAAATTAATTTATCCCTTCTTCCTCTTCTATTCCATCTCTGGTTGGATCACTAATTTTGAGTATCACAGCAAGCACCCACAGAGATCAGCCAGAATTGTTTTAATGGTATAAATGTATTTTATTATATCTAAAACTCTAACTATTCACAGATTATGTCCTGCTATCCATTCCAATTAATGTATGATTCTATATTAAACTATCATTTTCTTCTCTCCTTCTTCTATCACATTTTTATAACTTGTTTATGGCTTTGTATATTAGCACAACTGTTTGCTCCAGAAGTAAAATAAATGTACAGAATCTTTCAATTTTATATTTTCCCAAGCAGTTTCCTAGCTTGTGTTTAAAAAGCAGCCACAGACATTAGAGAGCACTATTTAGAGGGGGTGTGAGATTTCTGGAACTCTATAAAATGTGAATATCCAATCACTGCCCTACCAACCACAGCCCAATACTCTCATGGTGCCTTTTGAATGTATTTGTGTGCCATATTTAATGTTCTCTGATGACCCTGTGGTTTATTTATTGTCTTCTGATGGTGAAGGTTTAAATGAAAGAATGTGGGTAAATTGAACTGTGGCTTTGGTCTCATGTAATCCTTTTATCGTCATTTCTGGCTGGTAAAGCGTCGTGGAGTCATAGAATCCTCAAATGATTTGGTTTGGAAAGGTCCTTAAACATCATTTCATTCCATCCCCTGCTGTCCCAGGCTGCTCCAAACTCTGTCCAGCCTGGCCTTGGACACTTCCAGGGATCCAGGGGCAGCCACAGCTCCTCTGGGCACCCTGTGCCAGGACCTCAGCACCCCTTTGGGACACAATTTGTAACTAATATCTAAGGAATAAACCATCAGAAGAACAAGATTTAGACTTTCAGAAAAGTTTTCTTAAATCACTTTTTGTTTGTTTGGTTTTTTTTTTAACTTTATATAGGTCAAACTTCTTCCTGGTGCTCTGGGGTGTTAAGAAGCTTCCCTGATGTTTGTGCCAGGTTTATAATGAGTGCTGGAGTCCGGGTGATGAAGGGAAATACCAAACTCGCAGCAGTGGGACCGCAGAGAACACATGCAGGTGTCGTATTAATCAAACAATCAAGATGAACATTGATTGCCCAGGCCAATTCCATTCACAAATATGGTCCAGGTGTCTGAAACTCTTCCCATTTCTGTGACAGGGCTGTCACCAGCACCTTTTGGGAGCCACCACCCACCTGTCCTGCCAACATTGGTGCTGTAGATTGACCCCACAGCTTTAGAGGGCAGAGAGCATCTCCCCTGCTCTTTTCTTTCCTACAGCTTCATCAGTGGCTGGTCTATATATTCTGTTCTTAAAAATCCTCCTCTGCATTGGCACAAATCATCCTTCCATTGTTTTTGCAGGTGGTTTGAAGCTGTGGGAATAGTTTCAGGAAGTTTTGTAGCTGTATGGAAAACAGCAAGGTTTGAATCCTTACCTGGGGTCTCTGATCCTCTCACAAGAGGAGAAATATCTGTTTACAGCCTGCTGGGCTTCATTCACTGCTTTGAAGGTAACATTCAGTAAATATTGAGTGTGGAGGTGACACCCAGTGGGGCTGTGCTGGCTCTCAGGGAAGGAAATCCACGGGATGAGTGACAATTGGAATTGTCACCACGTTGTGATCTGCAGCTTCCATGGCTCAGTCATGAATGCAATGAGAAAAACAGGATAAGAGCCAACATAAAATAAAATTGTATGAACTACTGCAGGCTGCGTCCAGTGCATTTTAAGAAAATGTTCCACCAAAATTCAGTGGTTATCTGGCATTAAGTGGAACTTGGGTTTTTAGAGAAGCTGCATTTTAGAAATTTCAGGAAATCAGCCTCAAAATGATTCTGTTCAGCCTCTGCTCACCGAGCTGGGTGTGTTGTGCTGCAGTGGCACAGGAAGAACTGGGGCATCTGCAGCTTCTGAAGAACATTTTTCCATCAATATTTTCCCCTTGCACCTGAGCTGTTTCCTGTGTGCTGAGCTATTTTACAGCATGATTAATTTCTTATTGTTCTTTACATGTCACACTCTGGATTGAGTGATCTTTCATGCATGAAGATGGATCATCAGAAGCTGTAGAAAGATCATTTTAGAGAAAAATACAGAGAGCTCTCCTAAGTGTGTTTATTCATCATTAATATTCATTAGTAATTCACTTTATAGAAAATTGCCTTTTAAAATCCTTTTTGCTTCTTGTTTTCTCTGTTGAGAGCAGTTTGAGGTTTCTCTGAGGCTGTTTGAAGGAGCAAAGCTCATGACCTTCTCTTTATAATGCTCAGATTAGGTTCTCATCCATCTCCCTCTTCAGTTAAATCATATTTTTTCTGTCTTTCACTGCCAAATCACCACTCTGAAAGTTGCATGCTTGCTATAAAGTGACAGCAAGGTTGAGCTAATTGTCACCTGTCTCTGGATAACTTGTTTGCTCAGAAATGCAACCTGTAGGCTCCCTGGTTGGACAGAAAAAACTTAATGAAGCACATGCAGTGCTAAGATCATTATTTAGAGCACAGGTATCAAACAGGTTGTAAGGTCAAAGTCTTCTTGGAAACCCGAATGCTCCATAACTCTGAAAATGAAGCAAAAACTATCAAAAGCCTTTTCTGCCTGGGGGAAAAAAATACAGTCAAATACTTGGACAAAAATTGTTGCATCAGTGAGTGACCTCTTATATTCTGGTCTTGGCATGTGCTACGCTGGGCAATAAAATTCAGAAAACAATGATGTTCATTTTGGGATGTGCAGTTAGGTTTTGATTATTCAATCTTGATTTGGTTGTTTTGGGGTTTTTGGGGTTTTTTTTGAGCACTAAAATGACAGCATTTTTAACTAGACAATTGGTGTAATTCATTTAAAAAGACCTGAAATAAATATCCAGAGATTGAGGGGTTTGTTGTGATTTCTGAACAAAGGGAAACCGATCTTAAAACCACCTTTTTTTTAAAAAAAAAACCCCACCATTTCTTGATGAAAACCTCTTCATGTGGCTGATTGCCACTTCTGTGTGTTCATGCTCTGATATTCATCTTCATTAAAGTGCAGAAATGTGCTTTAAGGAGCTTTAGCAGCCCATGGACACTAAACTTTTCCTTGCACTGATGGATGTAAATTTTAAAAATTTTAAAAAGCAAGCAATCCAGCTCGTCTGAGGAGGGCTGGGTGATCTCATGAACTTCAGGGGAACTGTCTGAGCAAGATCTGTGGGCACAGGAGGGGTATACACGAAGCCCATTTTGGGTTTTGAGGAAAGCACACCGCCTTCCTCTCGCTCCTGTCAGTGATTTTCCCTGATTCTTGGGGCAGGATTGTGCAGAAATGAATGAAAATCATGGCAGTTTTTGGGAAGGTTCTGAGAATTTTCAAAAATGTTTGTTTTTACAGCTGACAGGACCGATTTTCTGGTCGGGTTCTGTTTCTTAACAGTGCCAGCCGTGGGTGGGACAGACCAGAGCAGGGTGGCACCTGCCTGAGGCACTGAAATTGTCCCCCCAGTGCACAAATCCTCTCAACCTGCCTCCCCCAGGCTGCCAGAAATGCTGTTCAACTCCACCCTTGAGAAGAGAGGGAAGAAAAGAAACTCACCTCAATGGGTTTTCTGCAGCGATGGGGAGTGCAGGCAGAAATGCTGCCATTCCTTCAAAGCAGCAAAAAGTTCAAAAGTCTCCAACAAGCAGCCTCCAAAACAGCCAAAAGTCTCCAACAAGAAGCCAAAATGTTCAAAAAACATCCAGAGTGGTTCTGATGGAGACCAGACTATGCCAGAGCTGCAGCCCTGGGCCCCATGACCAGCAGGAAACGTGGATGCAAAATCTCTGCTCTGCTGCATGGACAAATATCCTTTTTCTGGCAAATTCTGCTCTCTTAACTCAACCAGAACTGGCAGGAGGGGAAGCACTTTCTGCTTTTTCTTTGTCACTTGACAATATTACTTTGTTCATCGATCTGGGAATGCTTGCTTGGTCACCCTTCTCATTTTCAGTCAAGCTTGAATGGGAAACCTCATTGTTTTTAAATGTAATTACTCAGCTTGAGGCTATTGCAGGGAAATTTTCACAGGTAAAGGTGGATCAAGTGGGGAAGAAAGGAATAAACAGATTCCAAAGGTGGTTCCTGCTAAGAGTGCTGCTGGAAAAGGGGGATGGGTGTAATGCTTAGCAGTCCCATTACCTAAACCCCATTTCTGACACCTAAACTCACGTTTACAAGTGCTGAGGTGGTCACGGGGGGGATCTAAGTTTGCTGGCTTCACAACTGTTTTACCCAGCAAATGGCAGAGAATTGTTCCTCACAAAGTGCAATTTCCATTATACAGGGCCCACTCAGCTCATGTTCAGCTACTCTGAATTTCTCCTCTGTTTTTTTTATTTCACTGGGCAGAGCAACGCATCTCACATGAACCTAAATTCTTTCACTATGAATGAATAAATAGTGAGTGTTTGGAGAACCCTAAAGATATCCTCAGTTATGCAAAGAGGCAAAAAAACTGGTGAGAATAAATAAAATACATCAGGAACACCCGGTGTGTTTGTTTGCTGCTGCCACATTTACAGTGGTGTCAGTGGAGGTTTCTGCGTGGACAATCCTGAGGGGAAAAAAATTATTCAGATAAACTGAGCAAGACTCTGAAATGTCTTTATTTCTGTGCTATGCTTTCAATATTTACTTGGTACATTATGACAATGATCTCTTTCTCTTTGAGTATCTGATCTGGCTCCCCACATCCTTCACCTTCTTTTTGGGTCGGTTTTCCCACCTTTATGTTTCACTGGATATCTCCCCACCCACTCCTCATTCCGTTTCCTCTGTCTATATGTACAGAAAAGCTTCTCTTTTCTCTTTCTACTTTTAAAGTAAATGTGTTATTGAGAAACTTCTAGAACATTTAGAACACAGGGTGTAAAAATCCTGCCCACATAGCATTAAGTAACTCCACAGTTAAAATCAAATACTACAAAAAACAGTGTACTTCATATTAAAAAAAACCTTGAAAATTAAAATTAAGTATAATTCAAATATTTAGAAAAAGAGACATGCAAAATTTAAAACTTTGAAATGCACTATGTCTACCAAGAAAATAATTGGAAATATTAATGTTATTAAATCATTACCAAATAATTCATTCTACCACTTACACAACGCTAGAAACATCTTCAAAACTTAAGCACTGATTATAGTAACTGTGGCAAGGACAGATTTGGGTCCTGCCTATGTACAACTGGCCTACAGAAAAAGTGTCCAGTCAAATAATTTTGAATTTTATAAACAATAGACTGTCTCTGA
>NW_026624837.1:6916-8609 GCF_030028575.1 Malurus melanocephalus | reverse complement strand
ACAGCAGCAGCAGTTAATTTCATTCATCAAGGGGTGGATGGGTGTTTATCTCCAGCCACTGCAGATTGTCATCCCAGTGTAGTTTCATTTATTATTGTAGAACAAATGGGGGGATTAATGATGATTTTCTGTGGGTGTTTCACAGCTGCTTTCTCAAATTCTCTTTTAACAAGGAAAGGTTTATAAAGTACAACATCAGCTCTGTGAGCAGTGACAAAAGGGACGGTGCTGGAGCTGCCAGTGGAAATTGGAGGTGATTCTTCAGTTCTGACTGTGACTTAGCAGGAGACTTTGTGGACTCTGAGAGCACTCACTCCATCCATTCCAGGGTGGTGTGGGCAGTTGTTCACAAGGGCAGAGAGGGGAGGGATGGACAGAGTGGAGCAGCTCCAGCCATTCACAGGGAAATGCCTGAACATCACCCTTGAATTTGTCACTGCACAATTTACATTTCAAGAAGAAATCTATGCAGCAGTGGGGCAATGTGTTGGAACATTCTTTTAACTTTAGCACCACATTGTAGAACCCTTTGTTTAGGATAAATGCCTCAATTTGTACCAAAAAGAGTTTATATCAGGGACTGCTGTGGCTTTGTGTTATCTCCCTACCTCTGTGACTAATAAGTCTCGTGCCAGCTGATTCCTGTGACACCAGAGTTTGTCATCCACATAAAACACAAAATAAAGCTGTCCAAGAGTCCCTTTGCTGCTGTCTTCTGTGGGAGCTTCTTTCCATTAAAATGTAGAGTGAAAATAAATCCCTTTTAGGGACTGAGGATAAAACAGGATATCTGTTCAGTTAGTTGAGTTTTTAAAATTTGTTTTCATCAGTTTGTTATAACATTACACACTGGAGATTCAGATCACAGTAGGCATAAGAGTGAAGACAGGCGAAAAAGCTGAAATTTGAGGAGGTGATAGATGAAAAAACACTTTCCAAAGTGAAAACATAGTTTTCATCATGATACTTTTTCAGCATTTGATGATTAACCTGTGAAATATCTTTTGTCATCAGTTGTGAATGCTCTTTTCTACAGCCCCTCAGTCTAACTCCAAACAGAAATTTTTGTGTTTTCACCTCTTCCCTGTGAGTTTCAGAAACATTTATATGATGTTTCTTAGAATCAATCTCTCTTTTGAGCTACTGAAATCATACAACAGTGATACAATGGAATCTTGTAACCCTCCCCAAAAAACCTCAGAAAACAGTGAACGCACATCCACATTACCAGTCTGTTTCTGGACAGCGCTGGTGTGGCAGACAGGTCCTTGAGGGAAGCCCTTCATCTTCCTCACTCTCTGCAAAACTCATTCTAGTCTGCAGGTACCATGGACAAAGTAATTGATGAAGGCAGCAAATGCAGCCAGAGTTTTCCTTTACACCAAATAAAGGGGTTTATTTGGCCAGCAACACACACCAGGATTCTGAGAATGCAGAGTGTGTTTGATCTTTCTTTCAGAGACATTTTGTGACACATTGAGAGAGTCACTTAAACTAGTAAGGTATGAAGAGAAACCGAAATTCACGTTATTGAAGGATATCTGAAGTTTTAAACTGCTCAGGTGGAACTCAAAGCACGAGGATCAGAGAAGGAAGACACAATCAATGTCTTTGAAAAGGATGAAATTCAAACTTCTCAGTGGTGGCTTGCTCTGTGAAAAACAAATGAAATGGGACAATTCAAAAATGTGGT
>NW_026624837.1:3752-6346 GCF_030028575.1 Malurus melanocephalus | reverse complement strand
CTCTCTCCCTTGATAAATTCATGTTACCATGCAGACCAATATTCCTTCACAAGTTATTACTCCATAACTCACCTGCTTGTCTTTCTCTTCGGTCTGGATAAGATATTGAATTGCTAATTGCCTTCTACTGTAGTTCTGGAAAGCATTCCCTCACAAATATCAATCTTTCCATGGGAACAGAGGAAGGCAATGATACAATTATAATCTCACCTAATATTTTGATCCCAAATCAGAACAATGTCTATTTACTTCTCTCAGGCATCCCATTTGCTCTGAGGGAGCTCCATTGTGTCACTTTATTGAGCCACCTCTGCACTCACCAAGGTTGTGGCCCTCGAATCAATCAGTATTTATTCTTCCAGCTGCTCACACGGATGACAGGGAACGTCCTCTAACAGTGCTGGGGCACAAACTTAACTTCCACAGTTCATCTGAGAGGGCTTCTTCCCGAGCCTCTGATCTTCCTCCTCATTTTCCACTTGGAAATTTTTTACAGGATTTTTCTCCCCCCTTGACTAGGATGAAATGCTGTGGGAGGCTGAGTGGTAAAACTCTGCTTCACAGGAAACTTGTTCCTCGGTTTGCAGCACTTCATTCATCTCCCAGAACTTGGCACAGTAATACCTGGATGAACAGGCTCCTCCAAAAGAGATCCTGAGGTTATCATATTAAAACCAGAAGCTAAAAATAATATTTGGTTATTATGAATTACTCAGTGCTGCAGTCCTGCTGGCACATAGTTGTAAAAGTTTTTTTTCCCTCTCTCTGTGTTTGCATGCTTGTTTAACAGGGTCTTTAAGAATATCATCCACAAAATTCCAAAGGAATAACAGATTGTTGGAGTTTTGCTCCCTAACAATTAAAAACCAAGAACAAGTAAATCCCTAAAAATGCCTGATATGAAATAGAAATAAAAACTTAAGAGAGTTCTGCCAAAAATTGAAAGAAACAAAACCATATATTCTATTAAAAACCCCAGTAATTATTCTACAAAGAAACCCAAACATGTTCCRGGAGAGGACATGAGTACAACAGTGCTGCACAGAATTATATGCTTCATACATTTAATGGGCAATGTCATTCTTTGAACTGCAACAGTTGATTCACAGATATTNCTGATATATTTCCTCATTTTCCCTGTTGAGAATTAAGCCCATCACTGCAAAGCTGCTTCTGCCCACTGTGATGTTTTCTCTTTCAGTTTCTGCTGAGCTCGTGTCACCTTCTGGGGATTCCTGCCCAAATTAATCAGATCCTGGCTCCTTAGATCATTCCCCTTCTCTGTCCTGCATGGTGCATGACCATCCTGCAAGCACATTGTGTGGGCTCCCATCAGAGCCCTAAATACAGAAACAAATACACTCAACAGTGTCTGCATTGCATTCAAAATTATTATTTAATATAAATTAATAATTCCTCTCTGTCTGGCTTGCCAGACCTCCCCTTAATGTTTCTATTTTCATCTCTCTCCCTCGATAAATTCATGTTACCATCCAGACCAATATTCCTTCACAAGTTATTACTCCATAACTCACCTGCTGGTCCTTCTCTTTGGTCTGGAAAAGATATTGAATTGTTAATTACCTTCTACTGCAGCTCTGGAAAGCATTCCCTCACAAATATCAATCTTTCCATGGGAACAGAGGAAGGCAATGATACAATTATAATTTCACCTAATATTTTGATCCCAAATCTGAATGATGCCCATTTACTTCTCTCAGGCATCCCATTTGCTCTGAGGGAGCTCCATTGTGTCACTTTATTGAGCCACCTCTGCACTCACCAACATTGTGGCTCTCGAATCAATCAGTATTTATTGTTCCAGCTGCTTGCACGGATGACAGGGAACGTCCTCTAACACTGCTGGGGCACAAAGTTAACTTCCACAGTTCATCTGAGAGGGCTTCTTCCCGAGCTTCTGATCTTCCTCCTCATTTTCCACTTGGAATTTTTTTACAGGATATTTTTCCCCCCTTGACTAGGGTGAAATGCTGTGGGAGGCTGAGTGGTAAAACTCTGCTTCACAGGAAACTTGTTCCTCAGTTTGCACCCCTTCATTCATCTCCCAGAACTTGTCACAGTAATACCTGGAGGAACAGGCTCCTCCAAAAGAGATTATGCGGTTATCGTATCAAAACCAGAAGCTAAAAATCATATTTGGTTATCAGGAATTACTCAGTGTTGCAGTCCTGCTGGTACGTAGTTGTAAAAGATTTTTTCCCTCTGTCTGTGTTTGCGCACTTGTTTAACAAGGTCTTTAAGAATATTAACCACAAAATTCAAAATGAATGACAGATTGTTGGGTTTTTCCTCCCTAAAATTAAAAACCAAGAACAAGTAAATCCATAAAAACGCCTGATATAAAACAGAAATAAAAACTTAAGGGAGTTCTGTCAAAAATTGAAAGAAACAAAACCACATATTCTATTAAAAACCCCAGTAATTATTCTACAAAGAAACCCAAACATATTCCAGGAGAGGACATGAGCACAACAGTGCTGCACAGAATTATATGCTTCATATATTTAATGGGCAATGTCATTCTTGGAACTGCAACAGTTGATTCACAGATACTTTATATATACATATATGTA
>NW_026624837.1:0-3605 GCF_030028575.1 Malurus melanocephalus | reverse complement strand
CTTAATGGTTCTATTTTCATCTCTCTCCCTTGATAAATCCATGTTACCATCCAGACCAATATTCCTTCACAAGTTATTACTCCATAATTCACCTGCTGGTCCTCCTTGGTCTGGAAAAGATATTGAATTGCTAATTACCTTCTACTGTAGCTCTGGAAAGAATTCCCTCACAAATATCAATCTTTCCATGGGAACAGAGGAAGGCATGATACAATTATAATCTCACCTAATATTTTGATCCCAAATCAGAACGATGCCTGTTTACTTCTCTCAGGCATCCCATTTGCTCTGAAGGAGCTCCATTGTGTCACTTTATTGAGCCACCTCTGCACTTACCAAGATTGTGGCTCTCGAATCAATCAGTATTTATTGTTCCAGCTGCTTGCACGGATGACAGGGAACGTCCTCTAACAGTGCTGGGGCACAGAGTTAACTTCCACAGTTCATCTGAGAGGGCTTCTTCCCGAGCTTCTGATCTTCCACCTCATTTTCCACTTGGAATTTTTTTACAGGTTTTTTTTTTTCCCCCTTGACCAGGGTGAAATGTTGTGGAGGCTGAGTGGCAAAACTCTGCTTCACAGGAAACTTGTTCCTCAGTTTGCAGCACTTCATTCATCTCCAGAACACTTGGCACAGAAATACCTGGATGAACAGGCTCCTCCAAAAGAGACCCTGGGGTTATCATATCAAAACCAGAAGCTAAAAATCGTATTTGGTTACTAGGAATTACCCAGTTCTGCAGTCCTGCTGGTACGTAGTTGTAAAAGATTTTTTTCCCTCTGTCTGTGTTTGCACACTTGTTTAACAAGGTCTTTAAGAACATCAACCACAAAATTCCAAAGGATTTTTGTGTTTTTGCTCCCTAACAATTAAAAACAAAGAACAAGTAAATCCATAGAAATGTCTGATATAAAATGGAAATAAAAACTTAAGAGAGTTCTGCCAAAAATTGAAAGAAACAAAACCACATTATTAAAAACCCCAGTAATTATTCTACAAAGAAACCCCACGATGTGTCAGGAGAGAACATGAGTACAACAGTGCTGCACAGAATTATATGCTTCATATATTTAATATGCAATGTCATTCTTTGAACTGCAACAGTTGATTCACAGATATTTTAAATATATATATATAATAAAATAATAAATAAAAATAATTATAGTAGAATAATAGAGAATAATAATAAATAAAAAACCACTTCTAATTCAAAATTTACTGGGAAGATCAAGAGTAGCTTCATGATAGAAGGTCTGAGTGTCTTTTTATTCAGAATTGGGAAAGATGAACTTTAAAATGCATTTTAACAAAAGAACCAGGCTGTAACTGATTTAAGCTGCTAAACTCACACTAGAATATGCGCAACTGATAAAAATTGAGATTTTTTTTAGTTGAAAGGCAAGATTCTTAAGGTTAATAAGCCTGTCTCCAGGAATGGAAATTATTTTATAGCACTCTGTGTTTATTTATTTCAGAAAGATAAAAGAGATATTTGACAAGGCTTTTTTTAACTTCCATCCATTAAAARCTCTATACAAGCCCTTTGAAAAACTTTCAGGAGTAATTAAATAGGAAGCGTTTGTATTCTTCAAGACTAAACCTTTTCTGTTTAGATGTAGGAGTATTTAAAAAAAAAATAAAATCATGCTTACAATACTGGTTCTGGGGTTGAACAGAGGCAGCTGTGGACTTCTGGTCACATATTCCTTTGAACAGATGTAAAATTTTCGTCATAAATAATTGTCCTACACAGCAATCTTCACACAGAAGCCTTTGGCATGAAGGCAGCATGAGGAGACCATCAGGTCTGTGCTCAGTAGAATATTCCTCCCCTTCTTTCTTTGCAGGAGTCTGTCCAGTCCTGGTTGCCATTGTTGACTGATGCATATTCTTATTCTTATTCTTATTCTTATTCTTATTCTTATTCTTATTCTTATTCTTATTCTTATTCTTATTCTTATTCTTATTCTTATTCTTGCAAGAGAGACTTTTTACAAGCAGAACTCATAACTTTTCAGAGAAGTTTACCTGTGCCCTATAGCTTCTGAGTTTGAGAATATTGATTTAAAAGGCATAGCATTGTATCAAGAAGCTTGTTTCACTTCCATTAATGACAATTTTATTCAGCTGCTGTGTTTATTTGCCTTTTTCTATTGATAGCTTTTTATCTTGTTCAAACAGGAGTCTCCAAGCATAGAGCTGCTGTGCAGCTCCTTCCACTGTAAAAAATTTACCCCCAACTTTTTTTTTTTCCTGTTGTTCTTCTGTGCATGACCAAAATAAAATATAGATTAAGCCATGAGGAGGTCAGAGGAAGCAAAGGCCTGTCCTTCAGTTTCAGTGACTATAAATTATTATACCAAATTAGGAAAACAAGTGTTGAAGTATGTAGAGATTTCTTATCTGATCTTCAGTTCCACAATTCTGTCAAAGTAGAATATTTMTATCCCATGTACTTGGTATTCAGCTGTTCATGCACAGTTGCTGAACAGAGCAAAGGGTTAATAATTCCAGCTGCATAAAGTTCTTCTGGAAACCCTCACCCTGCAACAGAGAAAGATTTGTCAGCAGCTGCTGCTGAATAAAATAGATCCCAGTTAATAGAATGAAAATGTACAGGTGAATTAGAAAAGGTACAATATGGTGAATAAAATGCATCAGCAAATGAAATATGACAATAGAATAAAAATTCAGTAGTCACTTCTTTTTTTTTTTATTGGAACAACAATATTTTTTCACACTTTTGTGATACCCACTATAGTGTTTTGTATTTACAATTTTGGCTTGAAAACGGTGAAGCTGAAGCCGACAATGGTCACATTTCTCATACATCTGCCTGTTTTGTGTCTTTCTCTCTTTTTGTGAAGGGAAATGCAGATAATGCCCTTTCCATGTGGTGGATGAGGTCAGAAAGCCCCTCAGGAAGGTGAGCTAAGGAAGGGACAAAACCAGCCCATGTCCATCTGGATCCTAAACTTGGTGATGTTTGAAATAGGTGTAAAACTCCTAAACCAAGACAGGAAGCATCCTCCTTACTCTGATTTGTGTTTAGGAATTCAGCCTTTCTGAAGCCTCACCTTGAACTTTTCCTGTCTCTTTGCTCTTGCTTCCATTAGGGAAACCTACAGAACCCCTGGCACTTCCACTTATTTAAATTTGGTATATTCAAAGCAGCATTTTTAGGAGAATATTAGAAACCCATGGGAGCATTTCAGTTTATCCAACATTTTGAGCAGAAGCAACATCCAACCTTCCACCCTGCAAATTCTCTGCACTCTGACAGCTCTCCTCAGCCATAAAGTCCCAGAGCAGCTCTAAGTTTTCACTACCCAAGATTAAAAAAACCCAGTTAGTGAATTCTGCCCCAAATGCCAAGGTGGACTCCACATCTTCCACAAGAGACAATGTAGAACATTGAAAGAATTTTATGTAGAATGTTGAAACTTTATTTATTGAGAGTAGCAGATTGATTAAACAGGATAACCTGTAGACAGAGATGCTGAGTTTAACCTGTTTAATGGGAAATCACTGCTGTGCAATGAGCAGTATTTTTAAAAAGGTAAATCAGGTTGACACTGCCACATTCCCTGATCCTGGAGTATTGG
>NW_026624836.1:24477-25857 GCF_030028575.1 Malurus melanocephalus | reverse complement strand
TGCTATCCACAGCATATCCACATTTAAAAATATTCCCTGCTGGCTTGAATTGCTTCTTTCTTAAAGACTCCATGCTATAATACCTAACTATCTTAGGTAATGTGCACAGATAAGCTTCCTAAAAAAGCTAAATTTCATTTCACTGCACTGACTGTCTGTTCTAAGCATTTAGTTGATTAACAGCCAAAATAATTTGATGAGATGGTGATTTGAACCATCTCCCTAAAGACAATGGCATAAATGTATTTCAAGAATTAGTTGTTTCAGTCAGCCATAGGAAATGAAGAACAGCTGTGAGGATAAAATCAGTTTCCTTTGCTTCTTTTGTTTTTTTTACTTCTCTGAGAAATGGTAGACATGATGCCTTAATAGCATTTTTTACTCATTCTCAATGAAACCATAGAGTTTCTCTCTTTTTTTCTATTTTTTTTCTATTTTTTTCTATTTTTTTTTTCTTTTTGGTTTTTTTTAATGAAACATGCAAGTTTATTGTCTGCCTTCATTCAACACATGTGGAGGAAAGTTAACCAGACTTGCAAACATCTGTTTGCACTTTATTTCGTCTGAAAGATGTAGTCTGTGTGTTCTCAGCAAGAGAAAACCTTTGTGCCTCGATGTTTCAACCAGAAATTGCAAACAACTGTTTTCTCCAATGCCTTTCACTTTCCTTTGTGAATTTATCGATCAATTGAATTCCCTGGGCCAATTCAATGGCAAAYACACTCCTCCAAAGCCTTAAAATCTGTGTTTTCTGTATTAAAATTGCTTCAGTGATGCCCAGGTGATCTCTGTGTGGGACCAGACCAGGCATCTGCAGGGGAGGGGAGGTCACAGACCTGGAGGGGAATTCTTCCTCTCACAGCAGTGATGCTCCTGCCAGAAATCACCAGGTCCCTGTTCAAAAGCTCTCATCACATTTCTGCTGGAATAAAAGGACACTTTAGCAGAAATAGCAAGGGCAGTGTTGGTTTAATGATGAACTGCACCACGGAATAATTGCTCAGTCAGGTCCTAACGCTCAGGGCATTTATTGGCACGCTAAAGTAATCTCAGGGGATCTCTTCTCAGGCACTAGAAAATCATTTTTTATGAGCAAAATCACACCTTACAAATGTAAATGAGATGTAGCTAATGCTTCCAGTTTCTGTTTTCCTATTCCACTGAGAATTAAACACATGAAATCACAATGCCAAATGGGTAATGGTACCCCAGGCACAGCTTTAGTGATCAGGGAAAAAATACCTGGCATGCAAAAAAGGTAGAGGATGAACTACTGGGCCTCCTGTTTTATGGAATAAAAATATTTCTTTCAGGAATTAAAGTATGCAAATATGTCAATTGTAGTCCTTATATTGCCTTGCTCTTTTTTCTTTTTTTTTT
>NW_026624836.1:20163-21767 GCF_030028575.1 Malurus melanocephalus | reverse complement strand
GACCCAACCAAAGGGGTTTGACCCCACAATTTTCTCAAGTTAGAGATAATCAGAGGAGCTGGAGAAGCTCTGGAGCAGAAGGAGGGGTGAGAGTGGGGCAGAGATGCAGAACTGGGACCACGCTGGAGACCCTGAACCTGCTCTGTCATTGCACAAAAGTCACTTCTCTCTCGAGATTGTAGGGGTCACCTGTGGAACTCCCCAAAACAGAGTTTGCCTGAAGTTATGGGGACAGGAAAAAGTCGCAAAAGCTTCTCTTGGGTTTGGATTTTTTTTTCTATGCCTGCCAACCAACTGTATTCACTTTTTCACTCCATGCTGCCGCCCCACAGCCTCTCAAGGGGTTTCTTGCTGAGCTGATTATAAGAGACAGTTCACAAATTGGAGCTGTCAAAGTCACACCTTTGAACTCCTGTCCTTCTGCTCATGCAGTTCATGGCTTCTTCCAGTTGGTTTTTGAGCATTTAGGGATTGGTATTCAGTGGTTTCAGTAAAATAAAGTGACTCTGGGGCAGCTCACATTGTGAATGAGGAGTAAATGAAGTTATGACCTCACTGAATGCAGAGATGTGGAAAAAAACACTTTTACGGAGCAGAGGATGTGACTCCAGGCAGTGTTAATTGCTATTTTACCTAAGAATGCAATTAAAGGGATTGAGAACAGTGGGAAATAGGGTACAATGTCACATACAAGGGCTGCAGCATAAAGAACAACAGTGGGAAGGGCTGAATTGTATTATCAGAAGAGACTTTATATTGTTACACAGAGTAAATCAGATTTCAGCTTCAGTGTGACCATCGTGGCCTTGCCATAACAAATGGTGGCAGATGGGGACATTTATTATGCAAGAGGTACAAATGAAGACTTTCTGGCTTGTCTCCATCCTCACAAGATTTTTAATGCTCCCATCAAAACACTCAGCCAATGGACACAAATCCTTTTACCAGTGTGCCTTGCCAGTGCAGAAAAACAAGACATTGTTATATACTCAGACTTGAAAACTGAAGTCTTATTTTGATGTTTTTAAGGCTCTCTGTGGACTAATAGTAATCAATCACATCCAATTCTATGATGATATGTTGCATGCTCAGAAATTTCTTTTTTTTTTTACTCCTTTCATGAAGTTTTGTAGGTTGTGTCTCCTTCAGGTTCTTCAATCTTTGGAGGAATGGGAATTACTAATGAAGTGAAATCAATCACTCCTGGTTGTTTGTATCACTAGAAGCTTCTGCTGGCACAATTCTCCTCATTTCAAGGGTGCTCTGCAAGCTGAAAATTGTGTCCCATGTCTGAAAAAAAGAGGTAGAAACGGGACTGGAACAATCTGTGACGTGATAAAGGCAATCTGGTTGAAATGCCCCAAATAATCAGATGTTTCTGGTTGTGTACTGTGTGTGCAACAACACTAAAAAAGCTATTTATCTTTATCCTGTGCTAGTTCACCCCAATTTTTAAATTTTTGAGGGAGCCATCACAAAAGTGCTGCTGCTAAATGGAAGATGTGTCCTTAGCTGGGAACCCTGACAGTTAAAATCAGTGGAAACTTCGTGATGGGGCACAATTGGAAGGACAAAGAATCCTTGATGGTGCAGAACAGAATAAC
>NW_026624836.1:17643-19478 GCF_030028575.1 Malurus melanocephalus | reverse complement strand
GAGATTGAGATCAACAAATCTGTGTGAACAGATTTTCTACATTTGTGTATTCCCTGGTGAAGCACAAACATTTGAATGGTCAAGATCTTTTTTTCTTCATTTACCTTTCTTTTCTGCTCTCTATTATAATATCCACAATCATCATTCTTTCTGCAATACCATATCTTGGAGGTTTTGGGTGAAACAGGCTTTGGGTAAAGGAAGCCTTTCTAGGATCAGAATTTCACAGAAATTCCATCAAAATTAAAGCCTGTGCAGATTTCACACCCTTGCTTAACAAGCTTGTTGTTGAACTGCAGCTACAAATATTTATTTTTGTATTTAATTCACTAATCAGTGAGAAAATCAGGCTGCCCTGAGGCTGTCAGAGACCTCACTGCTCCCTGTGCTGTTTGATCTACATGTCCTGTTTTTCAACTTCATGTAATTTGTGTAATTAGTCATGAAGAAACTAAATAAAAGGACTTCTATTTGCTGGTGATTACAGGGTCAGGAAAAGAATGCAATTGCAGTAATGTTAGGGCCTGTTACAATGAAGCAAGACAAAAACATAAAAAGCTTTAGGCAGTACCAACCATTTATAGTTAGGGGCATCTGTAATAATTTAATTTCTTCCTCCACTCAATTAAACTCTCCTCATCAAACTCAAGAATGGCACCATTGATGGATTTATGAACTTCTCCATAAAGCACACGAAAAGCTACTCAAAATCACAAATGTACATAACTGTGATTAGTCAGTCTTGTAAAATGAGACTGAAATCCTTTATTAAACGTGTTAAATGTGTGTTTTTCAGATAAAGCCATAGGCGTGCGGGATGCTCTGCTGTTCACTCCCTTTGTGCACAAAACTAAAGGAATAAATAACATTATGAATAAAAAACACCTCCTCACGCTGCTGGGGAGTTTCTGTTGAAGAGACATTTGAAAGATTTTGTTTCACCTGGAAGAAATGAAAATAGGTGTGGTTTGATCAACATCTCTGTAGACTCACTGAATCTCACTTATTGAAAATGGGTCCGATAATTTTGTTTAGAAGCGTTTTCTCTCATTATTGTCATAAGAAATACCTCTAGGAAACTTTTTCTGCTGGCAGTGTTCCAAATATGGGAGGCTGTGCTGAATATCACAAAGATATTTGGAAAAAATTCATAGTTAGATTTGTCATCACCTCATACAAATATTGCGATTCTGAGAGTTTTGGTTTATTTTGGTGGGTTTTCTAATTAATTTAATTTTTTTGTAAGGTGGAAGGATAAATAATGTAATTATTAGAGATCTGATGATCTGGCTCAGTGAGTGGGATGGTGTTTTACTGAGGAAAAGCAGAATAAAACATAAAAATGGGAAAAAACCCACTGTGTTCCAGTTTTTGTAAAGTTTTATACCGGTATGTCTTTAGTGAACAGTTACATTATCAAGCAAGGATTTTTATTTTAAATCTTTAGTTACATATAGCTAAACTCTCATCTGATATTCCTGCGTAGTAATAGTGTTATGTTACTACAGTTAAAAAAAATCGTAATACGGATCAGAAATGTAATTATGTAATTAATTGTATTACAGCACATAAAATGTGAATTTCACACCATTTGTATGTTTTTGTTCTTTCACACCCCTAATGAGATTGTACCTGTACCTGCAGCTGTTCCAGTTCAAACCTAAAGGAATTACATGCCAAAATTTTAATTTTAAATTTTATTAATTTTTTTTATTTTGCAATGTTATTTATTTTTGTGACTCTCACTTTTATTTTAAATTGCATTGCTAAACCTTTCCTTCTGTCTTTAGGAGTACAAAGGACATGCTTGCCTTTAAGGTCACTAAAAATCAGTC
>NW_026624836.1:11480-16177 GCF_030028575.1 Malurus melanocephalus | reverse complement strand
AAAAAACAAACAAAAAAAAAACCAAACAAAACAAAACAAACAAAACTGAAGTGTTTGTTTAATGATGTATCCAAGCACACATATGAAAGAATAGCTGGAAAATAAATGAGCTGAGCAAGAGTTTAAAGCTTTGGGAAGAGCCATAAGATGATGAGTGTTGATGCTTTGGGAAGAGCCATAAGATGATGAGTGTTGATGCTTTGGGAAGGGCCATAAGATGATGAGTGTTGATGCTTTGGGAAGAGCCATAAGATGATGAGTGTTGGACCCACAGCCGTGATGGCAGCGGGGAGCTCAGGATGTTCAGGGAGCAGAGAACACACAAAGGATCACGAGCAGAACGATCCAGGGCGTGCAGGGCGCTTTCCCCACTGGAACTGCCCCTAAAGCAGCTTTGGAGATGATGGAACTGCTCCCACAGAGCTCATCAGGGCTTTGCTTTTTGTTTATTTTTGTTTTGTGGCAGCTCTCCCACGCTGGGTCTGTCGGCTCCGTGCTCTGCTGGAAGGGGTTTCATGGTAGTTATTATCATTATTTCATAGTTAATTACTCATAGTGTGAGTAATTACCCGAGAAACAAAAGGGTCACGTCCTGGTGGCACTGCAGCTGTAGGAGGTGGTGGCTTTGGCAGGCCCAGGAGGAGAACTGGGAATTCCCTGCACAAAGCTGGACACTGCACTCATTTTTCCAGCCGCTCTAGATACAGCTTTTGCAAATTTGGATGCATGTCTCTGAGTTTTACTGTTAATTAAAAGCTTAATATAAGAATCAGAAGGTCTGTCTTGCCTCCTTTTGGGTGAATTAAAAGAAATTAGTTTATCCCTTCTTCCTCTTCTATTCCATCTCTGGTTGGATCACTAATTTTAAATATCACAGCAAGCACCCCAAGTACCACAGAAAGCAGCCAGGATTGTTTTAATGGTATAAATGTATTTTATTATATCTAAACCCATAACTATTAACAATTATGTCCTGCCATCCATTCCAGTTAATGTATGATTATATATTAAACTATCATTTTTTTCTTTCCTTCTTATATCACATTTTTATAACTTGGTGAAGGCTTTGTATATTAGCACGACTGTTTGCTCCAGAAGTGAAATAAAACGTATAGAATCTCTCAATTTTATATTTGCCAAAGCAGTTTCTTAGCTTGTGTTTAAAAAGCAGCCACCGACATTAGAGAGCACTATTTAGAGGGGCTGTGAGATTTCTGGAACTCTATAAAATGTGAATATTCAATCACTGTCGGACCAACCACATCCCAATACTCCCATGGTGTCTTCTGAACGTATTTGTGTGCCACATTTAAAGTTCTCTGATGAACCTGTTCTTTATTTATTGTCCTCTGATGGTGAAGGTCTAAATGAAAGAAGAACTTGTGGGTAAATTGAACTGTGGCTTTGGTCTCATATAATCCTTTTATCTTTATTTCTGGCTGGTAAAGCGTTGTGGAATCATAGAATCCTCAAATGCTTTGGGTTGGAAAGGTCCTTAAACATCATTTCATTCCACCCCCTGCTGTCCCAGGCTGCTCCAAGCCCTGTCCAGCCTGGCCTTGGACACTTCCAGGGATCCAGGGACAGCCACAGCCTCTCTGGGCACCTGTGCCAGGGCCTCAACACCCCTTTGGGACACAATTTCTTACTCATATCTAAGGAATAAACCATCAAAAAAAAATTTTTAATAATTTTTTTTTTCCTTTATATAGATCAAACCTTTTCCTGGTGCTCTGGGGTGTTAAGAAGCTTCACAAATGTTTGTGCCAGGTTTATAATGAGTGCTGGAGTCCGGGTGATGAAGGGAAATACCAAACTCACAGCAGTGGGACTGCAGAGAACACGGGCAGGTGTCACATTAATCAAACAATCAAGATGAACATTGACTGCCCAGGCCAATTCCATTCACAAATATGGTCCAGATGTCTGAAACTCTTCCCATTTCTGTGACAGGGCTGTCACCAGCACCTTTTGGGAGCCACCACCCACCTGTTCTGCAAACATTTGTGCTGTAGGTTGACCCCACAGCTTTAGAGGGCACAGAGCATCTCCCCTGCTCTTTTCTTTCCTACAGCTGCATCAGTGGCTGGTCTATATATTCTCTTCTTAAAAATCCTCTTCTGTGTTGGCACAAATCATCCTCTCATTGTTTTTCCAGGTGGTTTGGACCTGTGGGAATAGTTTCAGGAAGTTTTGTAGCTGTATGGAAAAACAGCAAGKTTTGAGTCCTTACCTGGGGGCTCTGATCCTCTCACAAGAGGAGAAATATCTGTTTAAATCCTGCTGGGCTTCATTCACTGCTTTGAAGGTGACATTCAGTAAATATTCAGTGTGGAGGTGACACCCAGTGGGGCTGTGCTGGCTCTCAGGGAAGGAAATCCTCGGGATGAGTGACAATTGGAATTGTCACCGCGTTGTGATCTGCAGCTTCCACGGCTCAGTCATGAATGTGATGAGAAAAATATAAGATGGCATCCAACATAAAGTAAAATTGTATGAACTACTGCAGGCTGTGTCCTGTGCATTTTAAGAAAATGTTCCACCAAAATTCAGTGGTTATCTGACATTAAGTGGAACTTGGGTTTTCAGAGAAGCTGCATTTTAGGAAATTTCAGGAAACCAGCCTCAAAATGATTCCGGACAGCCTCTGCTCACCGAGCTGGGTGTGTTGGGCTGCAGTGGCATGGGAAGAACTGGGGCATCTGCAGCTTCTGAAGAACATTTTTCCATCAATATTTTCCCCTTGCACCTGAGCTGTCTCCTGTGTGCTGAGCTATTTTACACTGTGATTGATTTTTTATTGTTCTTTACATGTCACACTCTGGCTTGAGTGATCTTTTATGCATGAAGATGGATTGTCAGAAGCTGCAGAAAGCAGAACATTTTAGAGAAAAATAGAGAGAGCTCTCCTAAGTATGTTTATCATCATTAATATTCATTAGTAATTCACTTCTTTATAGAAAAATTGCCTTTTAAAATACTTTTTTCTTCTTTTTTTTTTCTCTGTTGAGAGCAGTTTAAGGTTTCTCTGAGGTTGCTTGAAGGAGCAAAGCTCATGACCTTCTCTTTATAATGCTCAGATTGGGTTCTCATCAGTCTCCCTCTTCAGTTAAATCATATTTTTTTCTGTCTTTCACTGCCAAATCACCACTCTGAAAGTTGCATGCTTGCCATAAAGTGACAGCAAGGTTGAGCTAATTGTCACCTGTCTCTGGATAACTTGTTTGCTCAGAAATCCAACCTGTAGACTCCCTGATTTGACAGAAAAAAACAACTTAGTGAAGCACATGCAGTGCTAAGATCATTATTTAGAGCACAGGTATCAGACAGGTTGTAGGGTCAAAGTCTTCTTGGAAACCAGAATGCTCCATAACTCTGAAAATGAAGCAAAAACTATCAAAAGCCTTTTCTGCCTGGGGAAAAAAAATAGAGTTAAATACTTGGACAAAAATTGCTGAATCAGTGAGTGACCTCTTATATTCTGATCTTGGCATGTGCCACGCTGGACAATAAAATTCAGAAAACAATTATGTTCATTTTGGGATGTGCACTTAGGTTTTGATTATTCAATCTTGATTTGGTTGGTTTTGGGTTTTGGGGGTTTTTTTTTGAGCACTAAAATGACAGCATTTTTTACTAGAGAATTGGTGTCATTCATTTAAAAATATATGAAATAAATATCCAGTCATTGAGGGTTTCTTGTGGTTTCTGAACAAAGGGAAACCGATCTTAAAACCATCTTAAAAAAAAACAAAAAAAACACCACCATTTCTTGATGAAAGCCTCTTCATCTGGCTGATTGCCACTTCTGTGTGTTCATGCTCTGATATTCATCTTCATTAAAGTGCAGGAGTGTGCTTTAAAGAGCTTTAGCAGCCCACGGACACTAAACTTTTCCTTACAGTGATGGATGTAAATTTTAAAATTTTAAAAAGCAAGCAATCCAGCTCATCTGATGAGGGCTGGGTGATCTCATGAACTTCAGGGGAATTGTCTGAGCAAGATCTGTGGGCACAGGAGGTGCACAGGAAGCCAATTTTGGGGTTTGAGGAAAGCATACGCCTTCCTCTTGCTCCTGTCAGTGATTTTCCCTGATTCTTGGGGCAGGATTGTGCAGAAATGAACGAAAATCACGGCAGTTTTCAGGAGGGTTCTGAGAATTTTCAAAAATGTTTGTTTTTACAGCTGACAGGGCTGATTTTCTGGTCAGGTTCTGTTTCTAAACCGTGCCAGCTGTGGGTGGGACAGACCAGACCAGGGTGGCACCTGCTGAGGCGCTGAAATTGTCACCCCAGAGCACAAATCCTCTCAGCCTGCCTCCCCCAGGCTGCCAGAAATGCTGTTCATCAACTCCACCCTTGAGAAGGGAGGGAAGGAAAGAAGAAACTCACCTCGATGGGTTTTCTGCAGCGATGGGGAGCGCAGACAGAAATGTTGGCATTTCTTCAAAGCAGCAAAAAGTTCAAAAGTCTCCAACAAGCAGCCTCCAAAGCAGCCAAAAGTCTCCAACAAGAAGCCAAAATGTTCAAAAAACATCCAGAGTGGTTCTGATGGAGACCAAATCACACCAGAGCTGCAWCCYTGGGCCCCGTGGCCAGCAGGAAACGTGGATGCAAAATCTCTGCTCTGCTGCATGGACAAATATCCTTTTTCTGGCAAATTCTGCTCTCTTAACTCAGCCAGAACTGGCAGGAGGG
>NW_026624836.1:7072-9607 GCF_030028575.1 Malurus melanocephalus | reverse complement strand
CAGAAGTGAAAAAAAAAATCATAATATTCTATTATAGGAATACTTTAATGAAAACTCTCAGCTTTTTGATGTTTTGATTATCACTTCATTCAATTTGCATTTTTATTGGCACTTCAAACATATCCACTTCAGTTCTGTTCTCTGTTTTTTCACATTTGGTTGTTCTGCCTGCATTTCACTGAGTTGTTCCATATGAAAGGGTCAGTTTAATCAAGCACATGAGATTTGCTTTTCATTACTTTACTGCAGCAGTATCAATGACACAGTAATGCCTTTTTGATTTTTGGTGTATTCTGAACACTGGTTTATCTGATCAAGTAAAATATTTTGCTGACTATTGTCACTGTTTCCTTCAGTTCAGCTCTTGTTTAATAAAAGAGCATGTGCTAAATTCTCCTGTGTATTGTACAGGTATAAAGCTGTTTCAATGCAAATTGAGAAGCTGTTTGTACAATTGAACCAGAAGCGTGAATTTTGCATAAAATATCCTGGAAGGGATTACCTTTAAAAGTCACCTTGCAAATGTTTGTATTGAAGTATTAATTTATGTTATAGCTTTCCTTCGTTTGTTTCCTTCATTTGTTTAATCCATAACCTAAGGAAGGCCCGGAAAAGAAAGGGGAGTTATTCCTGTATGTGCAGATATTTATTTTATATAGACACAAATGGGGGCTGAGGTGTTTCTAACTGCATTTCAGCACTAATGACAGCAGCAGCAGTTTATTTCATTCATCAAGGGGTGGATGGGTGTTTATCTCCAGCCACTGCAGATTGTCACCCCAGTGTAGTCTCATTTTTTATTGTCGAACAAAAGGATGGATTAATAATGATTTTCTGTGGGTGTTTCACAGCCGCTTTCTCAAATTCTCTTTTAACAAGGAAAAGTTTATAAAGTACAACATCAGCTCTGTGACCTGTGCCAAAAGGGATTGTGCTGGAGCTGCCAGTGTGAAATTGGAGGTGATTCTTCAGTTCTGCTGTGACTTAGCAGGAGACTTTGTGCACTCTAAGACCACTCACAGCATCCATTCCAGGGTGGTGTGGGCAGTTGTTCACAAGGGCAGAGAGGGGAGGGATGGACAGAGTGGATGAGCTCCCTGCCATTCACAGGGAAATGCCTGAACATCGCCTCAGGAGCTCTCCAAGTGGGACCCTTGAATCTGTCACTGCACAATTTACATTTCTTCACTAAGAAATCTATGCAGCAGTGGGAAAATGCATTGGAACATTCTTTTAACTTTAGCACCACATTGTAGGACCCTTTGTTTAGGATTAATGCCTCAATTTGTACCAAAAAGAGCTTATATCAGGGACTGCTGTGGCTTTTTGTTATCTCCCTACCTCTGTGACTAACAAGTCTCATGCCAGCTGATTCCTGTAACACTGGAGATTTGTTATCCATATAAAACACAAAATAAAGCTGTCCAAGAGTCCCTTTGCTGCTATCTTCTGTGGGAGCTTCTTTCGATTATAATGTAGAGTGAAAATAAATCCCTTTTCGGGACTAATGAGGATAAAACAGGATATTTGTTCAGTTGATTGAGTTTTTTAAATTTGTTTTCACCAGTTTGTTATAACATTACACACTGGAGATTCAGATCACAGTAGGCATAAGAGTGAAGACAGGCRAAAGAGCTGAAATTTGAGGAGATGATAGATGAAAAAACATTTCCCAAAGTGAAAACATGGTTTTCATCATTGTACTTTTTCCGCATTTGATGATTAACCTATGAAATATCTTGTGTCATCAGTTGTGAGTGCTCTTTTCTCCAGCCCCTCGGTCTAACTCCAAACAGAAATCTTTGTGTTTTCTCCTCTTCCCTGTGAGTTTCAGAAACATTTACATGATGTTTCTTAGAATCAATCTCTCTTTTGAGCTACTGAAATCATACAACAGTGACACAATGGAATCTTGTAACCCTCCCCAAAACAATCCCAAAACAGTGACGCACATCCACATTTCCAATCTGTTTCTGGACAGCACTGGTGTGGCAGACAGGTCCTTGAGGGAAGCCCTTCATCTTCCTCACTCTCTACAAAACTCATTCTAGTCTGCAGGAACCATGGACAAAGTAATTGATGAAGGCAGCAAATGCCAGCAGAGTTTTCCTTTACACCAAATAAAGGGGTTTATTTGGCCAACAACACACACACCAGGATTTTGAGAATGCAGAGTATGTTTGATCTTTCTGTCAGAGACATTTTGTGACACATTGACAGAGTTAGTTAAACTAGTAAGGTACAAAGAAAAACCGAAAATCACATTATTGAAGGATATCTGAAGTTTTAAGCTGCTCAGGTGGATCTCAAAGCACGAGGATCAGGAAGACACAATCAATGTCTTTGAAAAGGATGACATTCAAACTTCTCTGGATTGCTCTGTGAAAAACAAATGAAACAGGACAATTCAAAAATGTGGTTAGAGATTGAGGCTTCCATTTTGGTCAGTGTTTAAGTGTGAATAACATTGATGGTACTGAATTATGGATAGTACACTGGATTATAATCCATCAGAGATGGGTGTTTCCAAGTTTA
>NW_026624836.1:4364-5827 GCF_030028575.1 Malurus melanocephalus | reverse complement strand
ACTCCATAACTCACCTGCTGGTCCTTCTCTTCGGTCTGGAGAAGATATTGAATTGCCAATTACCTTCTACTGCAGCTCTGGAAAGCATTCCCTCACAAATATCAATCTTTCCATGGGAACAGAGGAAAGCAATGATACTATTGTAATCTCACCTAATATTTTGATCCCAAATCAGAACGGTGCCTGTTTATTTCTCTCAGGCATCCCATTTGCTCTGAGGGAGCTCCATTGTGTCACTTTATTGAGCCACTTCTGCACTCACCAAGATTGTGGCCCTCGAATCAATCAGTATTTATTGTTCCAGCTGCTCACATGGATGACAGGGAACGTCCTCTGGCAGTGCTGGGGCACAAAGTTAACTTCCACAGTTCATCTGAGAGGGCTTTTTCCCGTGCTTCCAATCTTCCTCCTCATTTTCCACTTGGAATTTTTTTACAGGATGTTTTTCCCACCTTGACCAGGGTGAAATGCTGTGGGAGGCTGAGTGGTAAAACTCTGCTTCACAGGAAAATTGTTCCTCAGTTTGCACCACTTCATTCATTTCCCAGAACTTGGCACAGTAATACCTGGATGAGCAGGCTCCTCCACAAGAGATCCTGAGGTTATCATATCAAAACCAGAAGCTAAAACCAGTATTTGGTTATTAGGAATTACTCAGTTCTGCAGCCCTGCTGGCACGCAGTAGTAAAAGATTTTTTTCCCTCTCTGTGTTTGCGCACTTGTTTAACAGGGTCTTTAAGAATATTAACCACAAAATTCCAAAGAAATAACAGATTTTTGGGTTTTTGCTCCCTAACAATTAAAAACAAAGAACAAGTAAATCCCTAAAAATGCCTGATATAAAGCAGAAATAAAAACTTAAGAGTGTTCTGCCAAAATTTGAAAGAAACAAAACCACATATTCTATTAAAAACCCCAGTAATTATTCTACAAAGAAACCCAAACATGTTCCAGAAGAGAACATGAGTACAACAGTGCTGCACAGAATTATATGCTTCATACATTTAATGGGCAATGTCATTCTTTGAACTGCAAAGTTAATTCACATATATATATATATATTTATATATTTATATTTTTATATTTTTATATATTTATATATAATAAAAAAAAGAAAGAACCGCCCCCAAACTACAAACCAGTTCTAGTTCAGCATTTACTGAGAAGAGAGAGAGTAGCTTCATGATAGAGGATCAGAGTGTCTTTCTATTCAGAATTCAGGAAGATGAACTTTAAAATGCATTTTAACAAAAGAACCAGAGCTGTAATTGATTTAAGCTGCTAAACTCATACTAGAATATGTGCAACTGATAAAAATTGAAATTTGCTTTAGTTGAAAGGCAAGATGCTTAAGGTTAATCAGCCTGTCTCCAGGAATGGAAAATTATTTTATAGCACTCTGTGTTTATTTATTTCAGAAAGATAAAAGAGATATTTGACAAGGCTTTTTTAACTTCCATCCA
>NW_026624836.1:0-1053 GCF_030028575.1 Malurus melanocephalus | reverse complement strand
GCAGAGAACCCAAAGCACTCGTGACAAGGGCTCAGGTGGAACACTTCAAAGGGCACTTAAAAATTCTGGGGTATTCAAACAGGTCAAATTTTTTGCCAAGTTTGTGAGAGAAGTGGGAAAGGAATCCACAAACATTAACTTCTATTTCCTCAATCCAGCATATGACATGTCTTTGAGAAAAAAGTTGAATTTTGTAAAAACCTCATGGAGAGATCAAAATACATCATGACTCCGTGTCAGAGGTGTGCATTCTCTGAATTGGGGACAAAATTATAGATAAAATCGAATCACCCCTCTGTTTGCCTAAGCCTAACTGAATGTTTGGTTGATTTTGCTGCCAAAACTTTTGCTTCCAGACAAACACATGTATTTTTATAAAATAAATACACCCCCATTGTGCATGGAGTTCATTCCCTAAAGCTGTCAGGTTTGGACCCCTCTGTTCCATTTCTGTTCTCTGCCATGGCATCTTCATCTACAGGCACAGACAGTTCAGTCCACACATAACAACCACTTGTCATTATAAACCAAGTAATAATTAAACCAAATCATGTTCATGGCTACTTGACTGCTCAACAGGTACTGTCTCAGCTAAAAAATCTGAAAGAGCTCAGGTTTAGACAAGGCCAGAGGTGTCCTGAGACACTGCTTGCCAAAATTCATGTTTGCTGGGCTGAGTTTTTGGAACCAATTTTGCACGCACAACCAGAGAGTGGAAATAGCTCAGCCTGGGCAGAAAGGCACATCCATTATGATTCCTGGGTAGGAACAAAGGAGAAGAGAGTTTTGTGAGAAATCTGTTTCATCGGTTTACTCAAATCTGCTCTCTAACATTTTTTTAAAGAGGAGAAAATAGTGTTCTCCACATCTATGATAAAAGTAATTTCACATTACTTTAGTWTACTTGCCTGCTGTGAAGTTTAGTGAAGTCACAGGGAAATATTTCACAGCAACACTTATTTATTTCTAAGTACAGCTCCGAAGACTAAAGAAAAATTACCAATGAGAAACTCCTTTCAAACTGTGCAAATATCTGCTACTGCAAATTTAATC
>NW_026624835.1:25535-26572 GCF_030028575.1 Malurus melanocephalus | reverse complement strand
TACGTCGGGGACGTCCGCAACGTCACCCAGAAACACGTAGGTGCCATTCTGTCCCCAACCCCTCACCCTGTCCCTGCTGGCACTGGGACAACCCCCAACCTCCCCGGGCTGCCAGAGCTCCGGGCACAGCTCTGGGGCACGGGGTGGCATTGTCAGGGTGGCACAGGGTGGCATTGTCAGGGTGGCATTGTCAGGGTGTCCTGAGCATGGCCAGGAGTTGGATTCGGTGATCCTGGTGGTGCCATCCCACACTGGGAGCTCGGCCACCATCGTCCCCCGTGTCCCCATGGCTGTGGCTCAGCGGGGTCTCCTCTCCCTTTTGCAGATACAGGAATGGGGTCCCTTTGACCTGGTAATTGGGGGGAGCCCCTGCAACGATCTGTCCATCGTCAACCCGGCCAGGAAGGGGCTCTACGGTAGGACAGGGCTGGGGCTCCACAGGGGTGGGGCTGAACCCCACTGCCAACCCCCCCAGGGCTACCAAAGACCCCCAGCCCTTAGCCCAACCTCTCCTCTCTCTGCCCAGAGGGCACCGGGCGCCTTTTCTTCGAGTTCTACCGCCTGCTGCACGAAGCCCGGCCCAAGGAGGGGGATGACCGGCCCTTTTTCTGGCTCTTTGAGAACGTGGTGGCCATGGGGGTGAGCGACAAGAGGGACATCTCACGCTTCCTGGAGGTCAGTGCCTGCCTGGGGTCACCCCCTCCTGCCCCCACAGGGAGGGGCTGCCCAACCCCGCTGACCATTCCCACTGTTCCTCCCTCAGTCCAACCCTGTGATGATCGATGCCAAAGAAGTGTCTGCAGCACACCGGGCACGGTATTTCTGGGGGAACCTGCCCGGCATGAACAGGTTGGTGAGAGCAGCYCAAAGCTGAGCCCCTGCACCCCTGTCCTCCCCTGGCCCAGATGTGGCTCTGGGGGTCCCCTGACCCTGGTTTGTGCTGGGCAAGAGCAGGAGTCTCACAAAGAGGTGATGGCACACCCTAAAAACCCATGGCAGTGTCCCCATGGGGGCAGGTGGCACACCCTAAAAACCCA
>NW_026624835.1:23037-23935 GCF_030028575.1 Malurus melanocephalus | reverse complement strand
TGGGAGTTTTGTGAGAGGTAGGAGGGATGGGGTGGGCAGTGAGGGGCTCTGGGGTGCCTCAAGGCACAGCATGGGGGTCCCAGTGCTGTCACAGCAGTGCCAGGCTCCTCTGGGGTGCAGGGTGGGAGTTTTGAGAGAGGGAGGAGGGATGGGGTGGGCAGTGAGGGGCTCTGTGGTGCCTCAAGGCACAGCATGGGGGTCCCAGTGCTGTCACAGCAATCCCAGGCTCCCTGGGGCGCAGGGTGGGAGTTTTGAGAGAGGGAGGAGGGACGGGGTGAGTTCTGGGGTGCAGAGACTCCATCACCCCCTCCCCTGACCATCCCGTGCCTCTTGCAGTTCAGCAAAGTGCGAACCATCACCACTCGCTCCAACTCCATCAAGCAGGGCAAGGACCAGCACTTCCCCGTGTTCATGAACGAGAAGGAGGACATCCTGTGGTGCACGGAGATGGAGAGGTACCGCGGGCACCGGGGCTGGGGCCACCCCGCCGAGTGCCACCCGCACGCTGACCCCTCCCTGTCCCCTGTCCCCTGTCCCGCAGGGTCTTCGGCTTCCCCGTGCACTACACGGACGTGTCCAACATGAGCCGCCTGGCCCGGCAGAGACTGCTCGGCAGGTCCTGGAGCGTGCCGGTCATCCGCCACCTCTTCGCGCCCCTGAAGGAATACTTTGCCTGCGTTTAGAGATGGGCAGGAACTGGTGACACGGAGCGAGTCGGAAACAAAAACCCATCCACGCCAAGAGAAGCGAACACACGGAATGAGAGAAGAGTCAGCACCCAGAAGAGAGACGGGATTTCGCAGCCCGATGGGAACCCAGCACACGTCTCCCCGAGCGAAAGGGGTCGGTGTCCTCTCCTGAATTTCCAAGGGTCAGCTTTAGCCTATTGAAAAAAAAA
>NW_026624835.1:14385-21567 GCF_030028575.1 Malurus melanocephalus | reverse complement strand
AAGAGAAACAAAAAAACGAAACGGAAAGAAAAAAGAAAAAAGGAAAGAAACAAAAAACCAAAACCTATTTTTTTTTTAATTTTTTTTTTTTGGGTAACTTTATAATTTTCCGCTCTTTTCTGGCTGGGTTTTCCTGTCGGTTTTGGTTTCCACTTCTCGGAGCAGCAGCAGCAGGCGAGACGAGATAGCCATCGCCAGCGCCGCTCGCTCTCGGAGGAGGGGAAACAGCAGCGGGAAAGCCCAGCTGGGAGGGAGGCGGAGGCGAAGGAGACCCGCTCTGCTCTGAGACCCGCTCCGCTCTGCTCCGTCCGCGCCAGCGCCCGGCCGGCCCGGCCCCGGCTCCGGCAGCGCTCGGCGGCTCCAGTGCCCGGCGGCTGAGCCTCGCTCTGTTCCACCAGCACCGCTCTCCGGTGACACGGAGCCAACCCAGCAGGGAGGCCGGGAACACACACACCACACACACACCTTTTCTACAGTATTTTGGGTGCCTACCACACGGAAACCTTGAAGAGAGCAGATCTTAGAAGCCGCTGTTACCTCTTGTTTACAGTTTATATATATATGATAGATATGAGATATAGATATATATATATATAAAAGGTACTGTTACTACTGTACAACCTGACTTCATAATGGTGCTTTACACAGCGGGGTGAGTCGAGACATCAGCTTCCACGTTGCCTTACGTGCCGGGCCTTTCCGAGCGAGCGGCAGGGCCGGGGCGGCCGGGCGGAAGCGTCTCCATCCCGAGTCATGCAATAACCTTTTTCTGTCCCCCACGGAAGCGCCTCGGCGGTGCCCCCCCTGCCCCGCTGGCACCACCCCACAGCGTACTGGTGCTCTTCTGCGTACGCGGCGTCCGGCAGAGCCGGGTCCGGCCGTCCCCTGGCGGCACTGGACGGGGGTCCCGCTCCCCCCGGCCGTGCCCCTCGCCGCGGGCGCTGCCCGCCGGGGCGGCGCGGGGCACGGTGCCGCGGACGGGCTCTGGCCGAGGGCGGTGGCAGGGACGCCAGCGGGGCAGGGAGGATGGAGCGGTGCCGGAGCGCGGCCGGGGCGTTTCTGGCATGGCACGGCACGGGGATGGATGGCTGCGGGTCCCGGACCCTGGTGCTACATCCGYGGGGCCGGGCTGGCGGCAGGAGGGCGATGCTCCGGTGAGCCGGGACGGGACACCCCCGTCACCGCGGCGTCACCACGGCCACCGGGCCATCGCTCCCCTGGCCACGCGCGGTTCGGAGCGAGCGCATGTCCCCGTGCCCCGCTGGGGGTGATGGGTGCCCGCGGGTGTCGGTGGCGGTGACAGTGACGGTGACGGTGCCCGCGGGTGGCAGTGGCGGTGTTGGTGTCGGTGACGGTGCAGGAGCCACGGTGCGAGCGGCGCGCGGGCAGGTGCTGGCAGTGCGGTGCGGTGCGTGGATGGTGCTACCGGTGCGGGGTCCRGCCCGGTGTGGCCCCCGGGCCACCCCGGTGGGGCAGGGACTGGTGCTAGGGCGCGGGGAGGCTCCCGGAGGGTCTCAGCCCGTCGCTATCTCTTCTCTAACTGTGAAAGGTGCGGGTTCCGGGGGCCGCGCTCGCTGCGGGGTGCTGGCTAATGGCAGCGAGCCGCGGCCCGGGCGCTCGGCGGTGCTGGGACCGACGGCGGCGGCGGGGCCCCCCCAGCTCCCCTCCCTCCTGGTGCTACCGGGGGCTCGGGGCCCCTCTGCGGGTGCGGGGGGCACGGGGAGCCGGGCCGGTGCGGGCGGCCGCGGTGGCTTTGCCGGGGTGAAGGTGGCGAGGCGGGGTGGCTCCCATCCCGCTCTGTCCCGGGGCCGGATGGCACGGGATGGCACGGGATGGCCACGCCAGGCACAGGTCCTGCCTGCTTGCTGTGAGCCCGCACGGCCACGTGGCCCTGGGCATCCCGTGTGGGGCACGGTGGGCACTGTGGGTCCCGCAGCATCATTTGTGGGTCCCGTGTGGCCCCGCGGCACTGGGTGCTGATCCTGCATGGCCTTGAGGTGCTGGGTGCTGGTCCTGCACGGCCCTGCAACGTCGTTGGCAGGTCCTGCACGGCCCTGCGGCACTGGGTGCTGACCCTGCGTGGTCCTGCAGTTCTGGGTGCTGGTCCTACACAACCCCGTGGCTCTGGGTGCTGACCCTACACGGCCCCCGCAGCTCCAGGTGCTGCTGCTGCCCCGTCCCGTGGCGGCGTCAGCAGATTCTGCACGGCCACGTGCTGCGTTTGGGGGGTCCCAGCAGACCCCCGGGGCCGCACCGGCCCGGCCCAGCCCTGCAACGCTTTTTGGGACCTTCCTGCTGTCCCTTATGGGGTCAGTCCCAGCGGGCGCCGTGGTTCGGGGCTGGCCCGGTGGGTGCTGGCACAGCCCAGGCRGTGCCGCAGCCGCTGCCAGCGGGAAGCAAATTCCTGCTGGGAACGGGTGCYGGCGGCAGTGGGGACTGTGGGGACGCCTGGGGCAAGAGTTCAGTTTTTAACGTACCCGACTCATGTCTTTTTTTAAAAACGACCAGACGAAATTCTGTTGCACAGCCCTAGATGAAAACTCAAAACAACACAGAAAGGCCTAAATTCCTTAAGATCCGCCGAGGGAGTGGGGACAAACACGGTGCTAAAACATTTTATTAAAAATATATATTGTTAAATTAAGTCTGCTGTCTGGACAATGACTGTTTTGTTTCTCGTAGTGGAGTTTCAAAGAGCACTATTATTTTACTCTTATATATTATTATTAAAAAAAAAAAACAAAAAAGAAAAAGGCATTTTAACTTTGTACTTGAAAACTAAACGAGAGATTTCATGTGTTTTAGCCTAGACATTGAAGTAGCTGACGCTTAACTATTTGTGGGAATCATGTACTCATCAACCCCAGGAATACGCGCGTAGAGCTGGTACCCTCCTTCCTCCCTTTGATTTGGCTCCGCCGCCACATTCCCGGCGCCGCTGCGGCCGCCCCGCCTGCCCTCCCCTCCCTTTTTTTCCCCACCCCGAGCCCAAACCCCCTGGTTTATTTTCTACTTCTCTCTCGGTTCGTTGCCCCTGTTTTTTTGTTGGTTTGTTTTTTTAGGGTCGCTTCTCTATTTATTGCCGCTGAACTGTGCATTTCACGGCCGGAGGTGCCGCGGGCGCCCGGCGCTGTTGTATCTGTGTGAGTATTGCTCGTGACATAGCTGTTCTGAACTAATAAAGGTCAATGCGTGCAGCAGATGTAGAAAGTCTGTCCGTCCCGCTTCCATCCCATCCTCTTTTTCTTTTTCTTTGGTGCCCAGAAGAGTATAATACAGACGAGCTCCTTTCTAATGTACTTGTGCTGGAGAACACTTGAATAAATGTCCTGTTTTGTGAAAAAAAAAAAAAARAAAAAAAGAGGAAAAAAAAAAAGAGAAAAAAAAAAAAATTCCCTGTGGTTGCGTGGTCTGTGGATGAGGTGATGGTGGGGTCGTGGTGATGGTGGAGCCCTGGCGTGTGGTGGGACTGGTGATTTTTGGGGTCCTGGGGGGCAGTGGGGTCCCAGTGGGTGAGGGGGACCCCAATGGGTGATGGGATCCCAATGGATGATGGGGTCCCAGCCCAGCAGTGATGGGGTCCCCATGGTTGATGTGGTCCCCAATGGATGATGGGTTCCCAATGGGTGATGGGTTCCCCATGGTTGATGTGGTTCCCAATGGGTGATGGGGTGTCCATGGGTGATGGGTTCCCCATGGGTGATGTGGTCCCCGTGGGTGATGGGGTCCCTTTGTGTGATGGGTTCCCAATGGATGATGGGGTCCCCAATGGGTGATGGGGTCCCCAATGGGTAATGGGATCCCAGGGGTGATGGGTTCCCAATGGGTGATGGGTTCCCAATGGGTAATGGGATCCCAGGGGTGATGGGTTCCCAATGGGTAATGGGTTCCCAATGGGTGATGGGGTTCCCAATGGGTGATGGGGTCCCCATGGGTGATGAGGTCCCCATGGGTGATGGGGTCCCTTTGTGTGATGGGTTCCCAATGGGTGATGGCTTCCCAATGGATGATGGGGTTCCCAATGGCTGATGGGGTTCCCAATGGGTGATGGGGTCCCCATGGATGATGGGGTGTCCATGGGTGATGGGTTCCCCGTGGGTGATGGGTTCCCAATGGGTGATGGGGTCCCCATGGATGATGGGTTCCCAATGGATGATGGGGTTCCCAATGGGTGATGGGTTCCCAATGGGTGATGGGATCCCAGGGGTGATGGGTTCCCAATGGGTGATGGGTTCCCAATGGGTGCTGGGGTCCCCATGGATGATGGGGTTCCCAATGGGTGATGGGGTCCCCAATGGGTAATGGGATCCCAGGGGTGATGGGGTCCCAATGGATGATGGGATCCCCACGGGTGATGGGTTCCCCATGGATGATGGGATCCCCATGGGTGATGGGTTCCCAGGGGTGATGGGTTCCCAATGGTTGATGGGGCCCCATGGATGATGGGATTCCCATGGGTGATGGGTTCCCTGTGGGTGATGAGGTCCCCATGGGTGATGGGWTCCCAGTCCAGCAGTGATGGGGTCCCCAATGGGTAATGGGATCCCATAGGTGATGGGCTCCCAATGGGTGATGTGTTCCCCGTGGGTGATGTGGTCCCCGTGGGTGATGGGTCCCCAATGGGTGATGGGTTCCCAGTGGGTGATGAGGTCCCCATGGGTGATGGGTTCCCAGTGGGTGATGRGKTCCCCATGGGTGATGTTGTTCCCTTTGGGTGATGGGTCCCCCATGGTTGATGGGGTCCCAATGGGTGATGGGGTCCCAATGGATGATGGGGTCCCAGCCCACAAGTGATGGGGTCCCTGTGGATGATGAGGTCCCCATGGGTGATGGGATCCCAGGGGTGATGGGGTCCCAGCCCAGCAGTGATGTGGTCCCCGTGGGTGATGGGATCCCCATGAGTGATGGTGTCCCAGGGGTGATGGGGTCCCAGCCCAGCAGTGATGGGGTCCCCGTGGATGATGGAATCCCCATGGGTGATGGGGTCCCAGGGGTTCCCCGTCCCAAGTGTGGGGCGCTGTGGGTTGAGCCGAGCTCCCTTGGGCACCGGGGTCCTTGGCTGATGCAGCCCTGGGGTGTGGGGGTGCAGAGCCCCCAACAGAGMGGGACCCTCCATTTGTGCCCCATGAGCTGTGGGTCAGGAAACTGCCCTGGGCAGCTCCTGCCTCAGTTTCCCTTTCAGCCGGGCAGCTCCAGGTGGACACTGAGACTGCAGGGGTCTCCCCCAGTCCCTGAGGTGACAGGGTCTGGGGGACGTGSGGTTGGTGGGTGCACACGGGGTGTGACAGATGTGACACCCACAAATGTGACACCCACAGAGGTGGGGAGCTGTGATCTGCAGGGGGACGGTGCCAGCAGGGCTCACAGGGCACCGTGCCAGGCTCGCCAGGCTGATTTGGGCCATGATAACCTCAGGAAGCACAAAACGTCTGAGTGGTGCTGCAGCTGGGTCAGGACAACCCCTGGAGCAGTCCAGGCTGGGGCACAAATGGATTGAAGAGCAGCCCTAGAAGGATTTGGTCAGTGAGAGGCTGGGCACAAACCAGCCCAGAAACCCTCCAGACCCAAACTGACCCCCAGATTGGGCAGCAGAAAGGAGGGGGCTCTGTCCCTGTGCCCCGAGCTCAGGTGAGACCCCACTGCAGAGCTGCTCCTGCTCAGAGTTAAAGAGAGCAATTACCTGTCTGCAGCACTGTCAGTGCCACRGGAGCGAGGAATTTGTGATGGGAAGGTGCAAATTCCAAACCTGGGAGAGGCAAAACACATCCAGGACAAAACTTCGTGTGTGGAACAAATCAACTGCTCATAAACATCTCACAGTCAAACAGCACCCCAAGCTATGGACAGAGGGCAGCTGTGGCCACCAATGGTCACTGAGCTCCCCAAATTGGCCTCTGTGKACCTGAGACGGGACTGGATAAACTGGTACAGGTGGGAGGAGGATAAATGCAGAGATCTCAGACCTTGGCAGAGGTCAACAAAACTCGGGAAGGAGGATGTGAAACCCCAATATAAGGAAGAAACTGCTGAAACCAACTCAGGGGATGTGCTGGATGGGGAAAGCACAGCAGGGCCAGCAAAGAAGGAGAAATGACTTCGGGAAAATCACACCCAAAATAGAAAAAAAAAAACCAAAACACTGCCAGGGATTCCAATGGAGAAAAACAGAATGAGAACAGGGAAAGCTTAATTAGCATAAGAAGCAAAGGACACAACCAATAGAAGATAGAATGCTAATTAATAAGAGAACTGTGTCTCTTGTAGCCAATGAACACTAATGCTTTTTTTTTTGCTAAAATGTATAAAGAGTGGAAAGATTTGATAGTTGGGGGTGAGCTTTGTGGATTTGCCATATAGATATTTGCAGWCCCCCTTTCTGTGCAGAATTACAAACCAGGACTGAGGAGCCCAGGGTGAAGAAGGAGCAATGGGACCCTCCTGGATCCACCACAGGTGGGACCCTCTCTCTCCCCCTCTCCAMTTTTCTATTTCTTTTCTCTCTACTCACATTTATTGTTCAGTAAAATCCATTGTGGACTTTGCCATATGATCTGTTTGCACTTTAATTCAGGCTGAGGAATCTCTCACTGACTGGATGTTAACGGGCCAACAGCACAAGGAGCTGGAGCTGCTGGAGAGAGCCCAGAGGAGGCTCAGAGCCCCTTTTGGGGCCTAAAGGTGTTCCAGGAGAGCTGGAGAGGGACTGGGGAYAAGGGCTGGAGGGACAGGACACAGGRAATGGGGTCAGAGTGGAAARGGGGAGATTTGGGTGGGATTTTGGGCAGGAATTGTTCCCTGGAGGGTGGGCAGCCCTGGCACAGGGTGTCCCTGGATCCCTGGCAGTGCCCAAGGCCAGGATGGACATTGGGGACACCCTGGGACAGGGGGAGGTGTCCCTGCCCACAACAGGGGTGGCACTGGGTGGCTTTAGGGTCCCTTCCCACCCAAAGCTGTGACTGTGACTGTCCCTGTGCCCAAGGGCAGAGCTGCTGCAGAGGGACTGGAGAAGGGACCCACAGGGACATTACAGGGACAAACAGCACAGGGACCGGGGCAGCTCTGCAGGAAGGACCTGGCAGAGGACAGGGGGACACAACAGGGATGGGATGGGATGGGATGGGATGGGATGGGATGGGATGGGATGGGATGGGATGGGATGGGATGGGATGGGATGGGATGGGA
>NW_026624835.1:10384-13203 GCF_030028575.1 Malurus melanocephalus | reverse complement strand
GGGGGTGTCACGGGGGGTCCCGGGGGTGTCACAGGGGTGTCACGGGGGGTCCCGGGTGATTCCCGGGGGTGTCACAGGGGTGTCACGGGGGGTCCCGGGTGATTCCCGGGGGTGTCACAGGCCGTTCCCGGGGGTGTCCCGGGCCGTTCCCGGGGGTGTCACGGGGGGTCCCGGGTGATTCCCGGGGGTGTCCCAGGCCGTTCCCGGGGGTGTCCCGAGCTGTTCCCGGGGGTGTCCCGGGCCGTTCCCGGGGGTGTCACGGGGGGTCCCGGGGGTGTCCCGAGCCGTTTCCGGGGGTGTCCCGGTCCGTTCCCGGAGCATCTCCTGCCGGTCCCGGGGTCACCGGGGGCTGCGCGCGCGCTCCGTCGCTACGGCAACGGCGCGTGCAAGGGCCGGGGGGGCGGGGCTCCGGGTCCTGGCCCCGCCCCCTCCACTTGTCAGTCAGACCGCGCGCAGACCACCCTGCTGGGGGCTCGGCCCCGCCTCCTGCGGCCAGGGCGGGCGGTGATTGGCTCAGGCTACGGCCAGGCCCCGCCCCCGAGGCGCAGGTTCGGGTGAGAGGCGATCGCGGCCGGAGCGGCACCGGGAGCGGCACCGGGAGCGGGAGGTACCGGCGGGGCCGGGCGGGGCCGGGCGGGGACGGCGGGGCCGAGGGGGCTGAGCCGGGCTCGGCTTTCGCCTTCCCGCACCCCTGGGACCCGGCTCGTTATCGCGACGGGTCGGACAATCGCGACAGGTGCGTGTGTCTCGACAGGCGCGAGTGAATCGACAGGCGAGGATGGAGAGGAGTGCCTCGCCATCCATCCCCGCCGCGGGCGTTTCGCGGGTATGGCCGGGCGGAAAGGCTGCGTGTGGCCGCCGCCCACCTATGGCCACTCACCTGTCGCGACAGGGCGATGGTGTCGCGACAGCTCGAGGGGTTCGCCTCGGCGGGGTGTGACGCCGGGGACGGCTGCTCCTCCCCGAGCGGGCCCGGCTCGTCGGTCGGCGCTCTGTCGCGATCAGAGGCGGAGCAGCAGGTGCGCGGGGCGCGGCGGAGCGGGGACCCCGGGGCAGCGGGGGCGCGGGGGGCGAGGGGCGGCGGGGGTCCCGCCGGGCCCGGCTCATTGTTCCGCCGGGTCTCCCGGGCGGCCCCGCCCCGGCTCGGAGCATCCTTTGTGCTGAGCGGCCCCGGGCTTTGTCTGCGGAGCCACCCCGGGGCCGGCGGGGCCGGGACCCCCCGCACCTCCGGACCCCGCACCGGGACCCCCCGGGCTCCCCGCACCGCGCTCCGTGACCGCCGCAGCGGCACCGCCCCCGCGCCTCGCCCGGGCCCGGCCCAGCCCGGAGCCCCGCACGGGGACACGGCCCGACCCTCCGCCGGGGACCCCCGGCCGAGCCCCCCCTCCGGCCGCACCCCCGTTTGGGTGCCCGCCGCTCCGGCCTCCCGCCGCAATGTCCCGGGGGTCAGCGCCGGGGGGTGACGGGGCCCTGGCAGTGGGGATGGCACTTCCCCGCGTCCCCGGAGCCTTCGCCCGGACCCTCCGCAGCGCCCCGCGCTCGCTCGGGCGTGGTCGCGCCGTGCCCGTTTCCGTGCCCGTTTCCGTGCCCGTTTCCGTGCCCGAGCTGGGCCGGGCCGGGCCAAGGTGCCCGCGGGGACAAGGAGCGTCCTCCCGCCCGCAGCATCCCGGGCTCGGCGGCGGCGGCTCTGACGGAGCATCCTTGTCCCTTCCCGCCGATCGCGGCCCCCCCGGYTCTCCCGCTCCTTCCCGGGGCGGTGGCTCGGTGCCACCGCATCTCGTCACGGCCAGGGGCGCTGGCGGTGGGACCCCGGAGCGCGACACCGCCACCAGCGCGGCCGTACCGGACACAGGGCAGGGCAGGGCAGGGCTGGGGGGCCCTGGCAGTGTGACCCCCCCCGCCGGGGCATCTCTGGGGGGGGAGAGCGATGCCCACCCAACCGCCGCCTGTGGCCGGGGACGGTGTCACCCGAGTGACGGTGACACAGCCCAGCCGGACAAAGGGGTGTCCCCGCCGGCGGGGTGGGTGCCGGGGTCTCTGCGGCGCAGACAAAAGCGGGGGGCGGTGAGGAGCCCCCCGGCCTCTCCGCGCCGCACAATGCGGCAGCCCCGGCACAAAGGCCGGGCCCGGCAGCCGCCCCGACCCCAACAGGTGCCCCGGCAGCCCCCGCCGGAGACGGGGTCCCTTTGTCCTGCCGGGGTCACAGCTGTCCCCGCGGCAGCCGGCGGGGCCGGGGGGGCTCCAGCCCCGCCAGTGGTCGCGCCGCTTTGTGTGCCGGGGAGCGGCCGCCGCCTGCCGTGTGACCGAGCCGGGGGTCTGCGGCGCGGGGTGGGTGGGGGTCCCCGGGATGCTGGTGGTCCTCCCGGCGCTGACGCGGCGTTTCTGCCCTGTCCGGGATCCTGTTGTTTGGCAGAAACCTCCGGCCACCGCGCCAGCACGGCCACCACCGGCTGATGCTGGCTGTGGCACCACGCTGCAGCAGCTGGCTGGAGCACGGGCAAGGGCCCTGCTGCCCACGCTGGCACTGTGGCCCGGGCTGGGGATGCTCAGTCTGAGCCGGGAAGCACTGATGGAAGGTGGGGGTACTGCTGTGAGAACTGGGATTAAGTTGGAGTGCACTGGGATTGAGCTGGCAGCCACTGGGTGTGAGGTTGGGGCACTGATGTGAGCACAGGGAGCGGGCTGGGTTCACTCGTGTGGTCTGGGGGCAATGAGGGTGATCTGGGGGCAATGAGGGTGATCTGGGGCACTGCTGTGCCAGACAGGCCACTCTGGACATCCAGGGCTGGGCATGGGGACATCACTGGCACTGCAGGGAG
>NW_026624835.1:7696-8673 GCF_030028575.1 Malurus melanocephalus | reverse complement strand
CCCCCTGCTCTGTGCCACCACCCCCTCGCGTCCCCTCCTGCCTGTCCCAGCCCTGCTCGGGGGTCGCAGGGTGCACCATGGTGGCACTGTGGGCACCACCAGCTCATCCTCTCTGCTCTCACCCCCCGAGGTGACTCTGTGCCCTGGTGCTGGTCAGGATGGGCAGACCGGTTTGGAGACTCGGACAGTCCTTGTTCCCGCTTGCTCCTGTCATTGTCCCCATCCCTGGCAGGGTAGCTGTGGGTCCAGGTGTCCCCAGCACAGCTTTCACACCGGGCAGCAGCTTCCCCGTGTGCCATGGGGACAGCAGTGGGCACAGAACCGCCGGGGTGCCCATGCCCAGTGTGCCACAGTGGCCTGGCACGCTGCACGGGGACACTGCCAGCCCATCTCTGTCCCTTGGGGGGTTTCTCAGCAGTGGCACAGCTGTGAATGCCAGCGACATTCCCGAGGGGGGCTGCCCGCAGGACCCCGGCAGCTGCTCCTGCTGCTCTGTGCCGGGGTGGAAGCACCAGGACAAGGCTCCAGCTGGCACCGGGATCACCCACGGCAGCCACCGGGGCAGCAGCCGGCCCAGGAGGGGCTCCCGGTGTCCCCCAGCGCAGGGGTGGTGCCCCCAGCCCCACTCTGGCCGCTCTGTTGGCTCTGGGAATGCCCAGCTGCTGGCCAAGCCCGGCTCATGGCTGATTCCTGCCAGCTCTGGTGCCCCAGAATCCATTCGCTGCCCAGCGGGTGTTGGGATGGGCACTGGAAATCCCTGGCACAGCTCAGGACTGTCCCTTCAGAGCAGTGTCACTGTGCCAGCGCCCTCCTGCAGCCACAGCGGGGCAGGGACAGGAACGGCCACCCCCTGGCACAAGGTCCGTGCCCCCACAGCAGCAGCGTCCTGTGCCAATGGCTCAGCGTGGCCCCGGTGTCCCCATCCCAGGGGCTGGGGACAAGGGGGGAGGGTTTGGGTTGGGGTTTGGGTTTGGGTT
>NW_026624835.1:3084-7206 GCF_030028575.1 Malurus melanocephalus | reverse complement strand
TGGGTTAGGGTTTGGGTTAGCGTTGGGGTTTGAGTTAGGGTTTGGGTTTGTGTTAGGGCTGGGTTTGGGTTTAGGTTAGGGTTTGGGTTTGTGTTAGGGC
This sequence comes from Malurus melanocephalus, assembly GCF_030028575.1. Taxonomy (NCBI): domain Eukaryota; kingdom Metazoa; phylum Chordata; class Aves; order Passeriformes; family Maluridae; genus Malurus; species Malurus melanocephalus. Next base: position 7,106 of record NW_026624835.1, on the reverse strand, counting down.
TGGTTTTGGGTTTGTGTTAGGGCTGGRTTAGGGTTTGGGTTAGGGTTTGGATTTTGGTTTGGGTTTGGGTTTGGCTTAGGGTTTGGGTTTTGATTAGAGCTTGGGTTTGGCTTTGGGTTACGGTTTGGGTTAGGGTTTGGGTTTTGGTTTGGGTTTGGGTTTGGGTTTGGGTTTGTGTTAGGGCTGGGTTTGGGTTTGGTTTAGGGTTTGGGTTTGGGTTTGGGTTTGGGTTTGGGTTTGTGTTAGGGCTGGGTTAGGGTTTGGTTTAGGGTTTGGGTTATGGTTTGGTTTGGGTTAGGGTTTGGGTTAGTCTTGCGGTTAGGGTTTGGGTTTGGTTTGGGGTTTGGGTTTGGGTTAGGGTTAGGTTACGATTAGGGTTTGGGTTTGGGTTAGGGTTAGGTTACGATTAGGGTTTGGGTTAGTGTTTGGGTTAGTTTTAGAGCAGGTTGGGCAGCAGAATTAGTGGTTTTAGGGGCCATTCCCACAGGGCTGCTCGGCGCCAGCCTCGTGTCAGCGATGCCCCACTCGCTGCGCTGCCCACGAGGGAGCATTGCCCTTTATCTGCTGGAGGGTCCCTGGTGACCCCATCCCTGGGGACGCTGAGGGYTCTCTGTGTGGGTCTCTGCAGGGCAGTCCCATTTTTGGGGTTCTGGTGGGGTCCCAGCCCTCCTCATGCCCCATGGATGGGCACAGCCGGCACATTTGGTCCCTGCTCTGCCGGGTCGATGATGTTTGACCTTCACCTCTGTTTTGGGGTTCTGGTGGGGTCCCAGCCCACCTCATGCCCCATGGATGGGCACTGTCAGCACATTTGGTCCCTGCTCTGCCGGGTCGATGATGTTTGACCTTCACCGATCACCCTATTGATCGTGTCTGGGGATGCCCCTGCTGCAAGGGCAGGGTGGGGGTCTCTGTGGAGCTGGCGCTGCATGGGGCCTTGGGCACAGACCCCAGGGAGTGATGCCAGTCCTGGTGCCGTCTGTGCCAGTCCTGGTCACTCACAGGGACATGGACAGCCTGTCCTGGGCGTGGGTGCTGTCACCTCGTGGCATTCCCAGCGGTGTCCCCATGTGGCTGTGACACTGCAGGGTGACAGTCCTGCTCCCCTGCAGGGTGGGTGGCACTGCCAGGGTGCTGTGGAGTCACCAGAGCGGGGCTCTTGGCAGGGAGGCAGCCCCCAGCTCTGTGCCAGGGCCCCTCCTCTGCGCGGATTTCCCGGGATAATCCATGGCCACGGCCCGTGGAGGATGCGCAGCTGCGGGGCCGAGCCCTGCCCACATCGGGGCACCTCCGCTGAGGGTGGGCAGGGGAGTGACCCCCAGCCAGCCCCAGGGGCTCCCGGTGGTCACCCCGGGGCCACCTCTTCCCCGCAGCACCATGATGGCCAACACGGCCACCATGCGGATCCTCATCAAGGGCGGCAAGGTGGTGAACGATGACTGCACCCTCGAGGCCGACGTCTACATCGAGAACGGCATCATCCAGCAAGTGGGCAGGGAGCTGATGATCCCCGGCGGGGCCAAGGTCATCGATGCCACCGGCAAGCTCGTCATCCCGGGCGGCATCGACACCAGCACCCACTTCCACCAGACCTTTATGAACGCCACSTGTGTCGATGACTTCTACCACGGCACCAAGGTACCCCCGCAGCCCGAGCCCCGTGTGGGGGTGTGCCCGYTCTCGGGGGGCTCCTCGGGGTGCTCTCTGCCCCAGCACCATCTCAGCAGGAGCATTGTGACCTGGCAGCGCCTGTCCCCGTGTCCCCATCCATCATGTCCCCTTGCTGTGACAGCCCTCATCCCGTGCTGGGGCGGTGGCACCCTGTGCCAGCTCGGGGACCCTCTGCCCTCCCTGTGCTGGTGGCACTGTGCATTGAGTGTTGCTGCCCGTCAAGGGGGTGGCRCAGGATTGTCCCCGCAGCTCGTCCCGCTGTCCCCAGCGCCCGCACAGAGCGCTCATTGTGCCGAGCCAGCGCTGGCCGTGCCTGTCCCCGCGGTGCCCAGTGTCCCCGGGCAGGTGGCCCAGCGGTGTGCCGGAGGGAACAGGGCGGCGTGGTGGCCGTTCCGGGCCCGCTCCCTGTCACTGTCACCTCCCGCACTTCCCGCGAGGGCCGATGGGCAAAGGAGCTTTGGGGATTAACGAGGCCGGGTGAGCCGGGGACAGCGGCAGTGCCACCGCGCCCGCGCTGCCGCCCACGCTGCCACGGCGGGGGGAGCTCCCCGCAGCCCCACCCCTCACCGGGCTCTGTGCCGGGGGGCTGCCGGGTCCCCCAGCACCCCAAATCCAGCGATTGGGGCTGGGGGAGCAGCGCCGGGGGAGGATGGAGCTCTCCAGATGTGTCACACACCCAGATGTGCCGCTGCAAACGGGGGGCTGCCGGGTCCCCCAGCACCCCAAATCCAGCGGTCGGGGCTGGGGGGGCAGCGCCGGGGGAGGATGGAGCTCTCCAGATGTGTCACACACCCAGATGTGCCGCTGCAAACGGGGGGATGAGGGAGCACCCACGGGTCTGCGRGCAATGCCAGACCCAAACACGGCCACCCCCGCCTGGCACCCGGGAGCTCCCCCGGCCCGCGGCGGGGCAGGATCCGTGCCAGCGGYGGGGAAATGAGTCCTGACCCTCCCAGCACGGTCCCTGTGCCCTGCAGGCAGCGCTGGTGGGGGGCACCACCATGATCATCGGCCACGTCCTGCCCGACAAGGAGACATCGCTGCTGGACGCCTACGAGAAATGCCGCAGCCTGGCAGACCCCAAAGTGTGCTGCGACTACGCCCTGCACATGGGCATCACCTGGTGGGCACCCAAGGTGAGTCTGGCACGGCTCGGCACGGCTCCAGCAGCAGCTGCTGGGGCTAATTCCCAGCCCCGCTGATCYCATTAGCTGCTTGGGGGGTGGGCTGAGCCCCCAGGCTGCCTTTTGAGCTGCCCTGAGCCGGGCTCAGCGGGGCAGAAGCTCAGGGGTCCCCCCGGGGCAAGGGCTCCCCGCGGGCTGAGCCCCTCACTGGGGCAGGGAAGGCGCTGCTGCTGCTTGGTGGAGGGCAGCAGGGTGCCCGGGGCTGATKGTCCCAATTTGGGGGGCACCCCAACCCACTGATGGGCAGGATTGGTGAGCAGAACCCATCCCACAGCACACCCACCCCTGCAATCCCCTCCAAGCTGCTGGAGCGGGATCAGAGCTGGCTCCCGGCTGCGCTGCGGGGAGACCCCGGCCCTGACCCCCCCTTCCAGCAGAGGGATGGAGCGGGTACCCCCCGGGGCAAGAAAATCCCTCGTGCCTCCTCCCAGCATCTGTCACGCCCCAAATCACCCACAAATCTCGCATCCCGTGTCCCCAGGGGGTGGCAGTCACCCTCGGGGGTGCCACACTGACCCCCCCGTCCCCATCCGGGCACAGGTGAAGGCGGAGATGGAGACGCTGGTGCGGGAGAAGGGGGTGAACTCCTTCCAGATGTTCATGACCTACAAGGACCTGTACATGCTGCGGGACAGCGAGCTCTACCAGGTCCTGCGCGCCTGCCGCGACATCGGCGCCATCGCCCGCGTCCACGCCGAGAACGGCGAGCTGGTGGCCGAGGTGAGGGCRGGGCCAGGGGGGCGCGATGGGCAGCCAGCTGTGGGCAAAGAACCCCCACCCTGACCCCCCAAATTCCCCAGGGAGCCAAGGAAGCTCTGGATTTGGGCATCACGGGGCCAGAGGGCATCGAGATCAGCCGGCCTGAGGAGGTAGGTGACAGCGGGTGTCACCGTGTCACCGCGCAGGGGTGGCACGGGATGGGCTGGCACGCTGCAGGACATCTGTACAGCTGCCACCTCGTGTCACCCACCCATGTGTCACCATTCCGTGTGTCACCACGGGTTCTCTCCGCAGCTGGAAGCCGAGGCCACGCACCGCGTCATCACCATCGCCAACCGGGTGAGTGTCCCGAGTGTCGCACGGCGGGGGTGGCTGTCCCCGTTCCGGGGGGTGTCCTCGTGCCTCGGCAGGGCATCGGGGGTGCCATGGGGTCACAGCAATGTCCCC
>NW_026624835.1:0-1605 GCF_030028575.1 Malurus melanocephalus | reverse complement strand
TACACACGGGATGAACGTGCAAGCTCACGTAAATGCACATGGGATGCACATGCAAACACACGGGGGATGCACACGTGAGCTCATGCAAGCACACACGGTATGCACACACGAACACACACAGGATGAACACGTGAACACACAGGGGATGCACACGTGAGTTCATGCGAATGCACACAGGATGCACACACAAACACACAGGATGCACACACGAACACACACAGGATGCACACATGAGCACATGCGAATGCACATGGGATGCACACACAAGCACACAGGATGCTCACGCAAGTGCACACAGGACGCACATGCGAGCACACGCAGGATGCACACATGAGCACACGCAGGGTGCACACACAAACACACAGGATGCACACATGAGCACACGCGAATGCACATGGGATGCGCACACAAGCACACACAGGATGCACACATGAGCACACGCGAATGCATATGGGATGCGCACACAAGCACACACAAGATGCTCACGCGAGTGCACACAGGACGCACATGCGAGCACACGCAGGATGTACACATGAGCACACGCGAATGCACATGGGATGCGCACACAAGCACACACAAGATGCTCACGCGAGTGCACACAGGACGCACACGTGATGGCACATGGGAGGCACACACAAACACACACGGGATGAACATGTGAACACACATGGGATGAACATGCGAGCTCATGCGAATGCACATAGGACGCACACGTGAGTGCACACAGGATGCACATGTGAGCGCACACGGGACGCACACGCGAGCATACGCAGGACACACACATGAATGCAGATGGGATGCACACACGAGTGCACACAGGACGTACACATGAGCACACATGGGATGCTCACACAAACACACACAGGATGCACACGTGAGCTCATGCGAATGCACACGGGATGCACACGCGAGTGCATACAGGACGCACATGTGAGTGCACACAGGATGCACACGCAAACACACACGGGATGCACACACGAGCTCATGTAAATGCACATGGGATGCACACACGAGTGCACACAGGACGCACACAGGAGCACATATGGGATGCACAAGCGAGCACATATGGTATGAACACGCGAATATACATGGGATGCACACACAAACACGGGATGCACACGCGAGCTCATGCAAATGCACACATGGTATGAACACGCGAATACACATGGGATGCACACACAAACACGGGATGCACACGCAAGCTCATGCGAATGCACACAGGATGCACACGCGAGTGCACACAGGATGCACATGTGAGCGCACACGGGACGCACACACGAGTGCACACAGGACACACACGCGAGCGCACATGGGATGCTCACACAAACACACACAGTATGCACATGCAAGCATACGCAGGACACACACATGAATGCACATGGGATGCACACACGAGTGCACACAGGACGTACACATGAGCACGCATGGGATGCTCACGCAAGTGCACACGGGATGCACACGCGGGCTCATGCGAATGCACACAGGATGCGCATGTGAGCGCACACGGGACGCACACGCGAGCACATGAAGGATGCACACATGAACACATGCAGGATGCACACATGAGCACACACAGGACCCAGGGCTCATGCCCTGATTGGAACA
>NW_026624834.1:18704-25138 GCF_030028575.1 Malurus melanocephalus | reverse complement strand
CTATATCCATGCATCGGTCACTGTGGTCACTCTGCTGACCCTACTGACCACTCTGACCACTCAATGTCCACCCCATGTCCACCCCAATGTCCATGTCCGTTGTCCACCCAATGTCCACTCCAATATCCATTCCATTGTCCATTCCATTGTCCATTCCATTGTCCATCCTAAAGCTCCATATCCATGCAGTGGTCACTGTGGTCACTCTGCCCAATGTCCATCTGTCCAGCGAGCAGGTGAGCCGGACCACCCAATGTCCACTCAATATCCATTCCATTGTCCATTCCATTGTCCATTCCATTGTCCATTCCATTGTCCATCCTGAACTCCACATCCATTGTCACACATCGGTCACTGTGGTCACTCTGCTGACCACTCTGACCACTCTGACCACACTGACCACACTGACCACCCAATGTCCATTCCATTGTCCATCCATTGTCCACCCAATGTCCATTCCCACCATGAATATCCACATCCACTGTCACACATTGGTCACCGTGGTCACTGTGGTCACTCTGCCCACACTGACCACTGAATGTCCATCTGTCCAGCGAGCAGGTGAGCCGGCGGCAGTCCCGCGTTGACTCTGACCCCACTGACCACACTGACCACCCAATGTCCACTCCAATATCCATTGTGAAACTCCATATCCATACACGGGTCACTCTGGTCACTGTGGTCACTCTGTCCACACTGACCACCGCAATGTCCATCTGTCCAGCGAGCAGGTGAGCCAGCGGCAGTCGCGCATTGACTCTGACCCCACTGACCACTCTGACCATCCACTGACCACTCCAATGTCCATTCCATTGTCCATCCTGAACCTCCATGTCCATTGTCCATCGTGGAGCTCCATGTCCATGCATCGGTCACTGTGGTCACTCCACTGACCACTCTGACCACACAATGTCCATTCCAATGTCCATTCCAATGTCCATTCCATTGTCCATTCAATGTCCACTCCAATATCCATTCCATTGTCCACTCATTGTCCATCCTAAAGGTCCATATCCATACACCGTTCACTATGGTCACTCTGCTGACTCCTGTGGTCACTGTGGTCACTCTGCCCAATGTCCATCTGTCCAGCGAGCAGGTGAGCCGGCGGCAGTCCCGCATTGACTCTGACCACACTGACCACACTGACCACTCAATGTCCACTCTATGTCCACTCCAATATCCATTCCATTGTCCATTTCATTGTCCATCCTGAACTCCACATCCATTGTCACACATCGGTCACTGTGGTCACTCTGCTGACAACACTGACCACTCTGACCACACTGACCACACTGACCACTCAATGTCCATTCCAATATCCATTCCATTGTCCATTCCAATGTCCATCCATTGTCCATTCCATTGTCCATCCTGAATATCCAAATCCATTGTCACACATCGGTCACCGTGGTCACTCTGCTGACCCTACTGACCACTCTGGCCACTCTGACCACTCTGACCCCACTGACCACCCAATGTCCACTCCAATATCCATTCCATTGTCCATCCATTGTCCATCCATTGTCCACCCAATGTCCATTCTATTCCCACCATTAATTTCCATGTCCATTGTTGTGTACCGGTCACTGTGGTCACTCTGGTCACTCTGCCCACACTGACCACCCAATGTCCATCTGTCCAGCGAGCAGGTGAGCCGGCGGCAGTCACGCATGACTCTGACCCCACTGACCGCAGTGACCACCCAATGTCCACTCCATGTCCACTCCAATATCCATTCCATTGTCCACTCCATTGTCCATTCCATTGTCCATCCTGAACTCCACATCCATTGTCACACATCGGTCACTGTGGTCACTCTGCTGACCACACTGACCACTCTGACCACTCTGACCACCCAATGACCATTCCGTTGTCCATCCTGAAGGTTCATATCCAATGTCCACTCAATGTCCACTCAATATCCATTCCCATTCTGAATTTCCACATCTATTCTGAGATACCGGTCACTGTGGTCACTCTGGTCACTCTGTCCAATGTCCATCTGTCCAGCGAGCAGGTGAGCCGGCGGCAGTCCCGCGTTGACTCTGACCACACTGACCACACTGACCACTCAATGTCCACTCTATGTCCACTCCAATATCCATTCCATTGTCCATTTCATTGTCCATCCTGAACTCCACATCCATTGTCACACATCGGTCACTGTGGTCACTCTGCTGACCACTCTGACCACACTGACCACACTGACCACACTGACCACACTGACCACCCAGTGTCCACCCAATATCCACCCCAATATCCATTCCATTGTCCATCCAATGTCCATTCCATTGTCCATCCATTGTCCATCGTGAACCTCCACATCCATTGTCACCCATTGGTCACTGTGGTCACTGTGGTCACTCTGCTGACCACTCTGACCACTCTGACCACACTGACCACACTGACCACCCAATGTCCATCCTGAAGCTCCATGTCCATTGTCCACTCAATGTCCATTCCCATCCTGAATTTCCATATCTATTGTGAGATATCGGTCACTGTGGTCACTCTGCTGACCCCACTGACCACTCTGACCACCCAATGACCATTCCATTGTCCACCCCAATATCCATTCCATTGTCCACCATGAACCTCCATTCCATTGTCCATCCTGAATATCCACATCCATTGTCACGCATCGATGACCGTGGTCACTCTGCTGACTCCTGTGGTCACTCTGGTCACTCTGTCCACACTGACCACCCAATGTCCATGTGTCCAGCAAGCAGGTGAGCCGGCGGCAGTCGCGCGTTGACTCTGACCCCACTGACCACTCTGACCACACTGACCACCCAATGTCCACTCAATGTCCATTCCAATTCTGAATATCCACATCCATTGTCACACATTGGTCACTCTGGTCACCGTGGTCACTGTGGTCACTCTGCCCAATGTCCATCTGTCCAGCGAGCAGGTGAGCCGGCGGCAGTCTCGCGTTGACTCTGACCCCACTGACCACTCTGACCCCACTGACCACTCAATGTCCACTCAATGTCCATTCCCATTCTGAATATCCGTATCTATTGTGACATACCGGTCACTGTGGTCACTGTGGTCACTCTGGCCAATGTCCATCTGTCCAGCGAGCAGGTGAGCCGGCGGCAGTCCCGCGTTGACTCTGACCCCACTGACCACTCTGACCACACTGACCACTCAATGTCCACTCAATGTCCACTCAATGTCCATTCCCATTCTGAATATCCATATCTATTGTGAGATATCGGTCACTGTGGTCACTCTGGTCACTCTGCCCAATGTCCATCTGTCCAGCGAGCAGGTGAGCCGGCGGCAGTCCCGCGTTGACCGCCTCTACGTGGGGCTGAAGGAGCTGGTGGACGAGCGCAAGGTCCACCTGGAGCAGCAGTACTGGCTATTCCAGCTCGGCCGGCAGGTGGCCGAACTCGAGCACTGGATGGCCGAGAAGGAGGTGGTGGCCGGATCGCCCGAGCTCGGACAGGACTACGAGCACGTGACGGTCAGTTTGAGGGGTGGACATGGGTGTGGGGTGGTCATCTTGAGGGTTATTGTGGTCTGTTGTGGTCATTGTGGTCATTTTGGAGTCATTGTGGTCATCTTGGGGTCATCTTGGGGTCCATTGTGGTCCATTGTGGGGTTTTGGTGGTCATTGTGGTCATCGTGGTCATCTTGGGGTCATCATGGTCATCTTGGGGTCCATTGTGGTCATCGTGGTCATCTTGGGGGATATTTGTGGTTCATTGTGGTGTCTTCATGGTCATCATGGTCATTGTGGTCATCTTGGGGTCATCATGGTGTTTTGGTGGTCATCATGGTCATCTTGGGGTCATCGTGGGGTTTTGGTGGTCATCGTGGTCATCCTGGACACCATCCCTGACCCCTGGTGATCATTGTGGTCATCTGGGTGACCATTTGTGGTCCATTGTGGGGTCTTGGTGGTCATTGTGGTCATCGTGGTCATCTTGGGGTTCATTCGTAGGGTTTAGTGGTCATCGTGGTCATCCTAGACACCATCCCTGACCCCTGGTGGTCATTGTGGTCATCCTGGGGTCCATTGTGGTCATTTTGTGGTCATCTTGGGGTCATCTTGGGGTCATCGTGGTCATCTTGGGGTCCATTGTGTGGTCTTGGTGGTCATCGTGGTCATTGTGGTCATCTTGGGGTCATCTTGGGGTCATTGTGGTCATCTTGTGGTCCATCATGGTGTTTTGGTGGTCATCATGGTCATCCTGGACACCATCCTTGACCCCTGGTGGTCATCAGGGAGGTTCTGGGGACCATTTGTGGTCATCGTGGTCATCCTGGACACCATCCTTGACCACTGGTGGTCATCGTGGTCATCTTGGGGGGTGTTTGTGGTCCATTGTGGGGTCTTGGTGGTCATTGTGGTCATCGTGGTCATCTTGGGGTCATTGTGGTCATCGTGGTCATCTTGGGGTCCATCATGGTCCATTGTGGGGTTTTGGTGGTCATTGTGGTCATCTGCAGTCCATTGTGGTCATCTTGTGGTCCATCATGGGGTCTTGGTGATCATCGTGGTCATCTTGGGGACCATTGTGGTCCATCGTGGTCATTGTGGTCATCTTGAGGGGTATTTGTGGTCCATTGTGGGGTCTTGGTGGTCATTGTGGTCATCGTGGTCATCATGGTCATTGTGGTCATCTTGGGGTCATCATGGGGTTTTGGTGGTCGTCATGGTCATCTTGGGGTCCATCATGGGGTCTTCATGGTCATCTTGGGGTCATCGTGGTCATCTTGGACACCATTCTTGAGCCCTGGTGGGGTGTTTGTGGTCATCGTGGTCATCCTGGGGTCCATTGTGGGTTCTTGGTGGTCAGCATGGTCATCTTGAGGGGTGGTTGTGGGGTTTTGGTGGTCAGCGGGGTCACCCATGGTCCATCGTGGTCATCCTGACCATCACCCCTCGTCCATTGTCCATCCTCCACATTGACCACCACCCTTGACGCCTTGACCCCTTGATCCTGTGACCAGACCCCTTGACCACTGACCCCTTAACCCCTGACCCCTTAACCACTGACCACACCACACCCTTGACCCCTTGACCACTTGACCCCTTGACTACCACTCCTGACCCCTTGACCACTTCACCACTGATATTTTGACCCCTTGACCCCTTAACCACTGACCACATCCCACCACTGACCCCTTGACCACTGCGCCCCTTCACCACTGATATTTTGACCACTTGACCACTGGCCCCTTGACCTCTTGACCCCTTAACCACTGATCCCTTGATCCCTTGACCGCTTGACCACTTCAACACTGACCACATCCCACCCCTGACTACTGACCCCTTGACCCCTCGACCTCTTGACCACTTGACCACTGACCCCATCCCACCCTTGACCACTTGACCAATGACCTCTTGACCCTTTGACCACTTGACCACTTCACCATTGATCCCATCCCACCCTTGACCATTTGACCTCTTAACCCCTTCAGCTTAACCACTGACCCCTTGACCACTGCCCCATGACTCTTTGACCTCTGACCCCTTGACCAGTGATCACTGATATTTTGACCCCTTGACCACTTGACCACTTAACCCCTGACCACTGTCCACTTGACTACTTCATCTCTTGACTCCTTGACCATCACCCTTTAACCATTGACCACTTGAGCCCTTAACCCTTGACCACTGACCCCTTGACCACTTCACCACTGATAGTTTGACCCCTTGACCACTGACCCCTTGACCTCCACCCCACTGACCACTTAACCACTGACCCCATCCCACCCCTGACCCCTTGACCACTTCACCACGAATATTCTGACCACTGACCCCTTAACCACTGACCACTGCCCCCTTGACCCCTTGACCACTGACCCCTTAACCACTGACCCCTTGATCCCTTGACCACTGACCCCTTAACCCCTTCACCACTTCACCACTGACCTCTTGACCCCTTGACCACTTAACCCCTTGAACACTGACCACATCCCACCCTTGACCCCTTGACCACTGGCCCCTTGACTCTTTGATCCCTTGACCACTTAACCACCGACCCCTTGACCACTTCACCACTGATATTCTGACCACTGACCCCTTAACCCCTTAACCAATGACCGCTTGACCACTTGACCCCATAACCCCTTGACCACTGACCCCTTCACCACTTGACCGAAGACCTTTTGACCACCACCCCACTAGTCCTTTGACCACTTGACCACTGACCCCTTGACCCCTTGACCACTGATCCCTTAAACCACTGAACACTGACCCCTTGACCCCTTAACCACAGACCCCTTGACCACTTGACCACTGATATTTTGACCACTTGACCACTGGTCCCTTAAACCACTGAACACTGACCCCTTGACCCCTTAACCACAGACCCCTTGACCACTTGACCACTGATATTTTGACCACTGCCCCCTTCACCACTTGACCACTGACCTTTTGACCACCACCCCACTAATCCCTTGACCAT
>NW_026624834.1:17342-18649 GCF_030028575.1 Malurus melanocephalus | reverse complement strand
AAACCCTTGACCACTGACCCCTTGACCCACTGACCCCATCCCACCCTTGACCACTGACCCCTTAACCCCTTCACCACTTCACCACTGACCTCTTGACCCCTTGACCCCATAACCCCTTGAACACTGACCCCTTCACCACTTGACCGAAGACCTTTTGACCACCACCCCACTAGTCCCTTGACCACTTGACCACTGACCCCTTGACCACTTGACCACTGATATTTTGACCCCTTGACCACTGACCCCTTGACCTCCACCCCACTGACCACTTAACCACTGACCCCATCCCACCCCTGACCCCTTGACCACTTCACCACTGGTATTTTGACCACTGACCCCTTGACCACTGACCCCTTAACCCCTTGACCCCTTGACCCCTTAACCCCTTGACCCCTTAACCACTGACCCCTTGACCACTTCACCACTGATATTTTGACCCCTTGACCATTTGACCACTTCACCACTGACCACTGATCCCTTGACCCTTGACCACTGACCCCTTGACCCTTTGACCCCTTGACCCCTTAACCACTGACCCCTTAACCCCTTGACCACTGACCCCTTGACCTTAACCCCTTCACGACTTCGCCACTGACCCCTTGACCACTTCACCACTTGACCACTGACCCCTTGACCACTTGACCACTCGATCCCTTGACCCCTTAACCACTGACCCCTTGACCACTTGACCACTTGATCCCTTGACCCTTTGACCACTTGACCACTGACCTTTTGAACACCACCCCACTAATCCCTTGACCACTTGACCACTTGACCACTGACCCCTTGACCACTTCCCACTGATATCCTACCCACTGACCGCTTGACCACTCACCCCCCTTGCCCATCCAGCTCCTCCAGGAGAAATTCCTGGCTTTCGCCACCGAGACGGGCAGCGACGGCCACCAGCGAGTGACCGCGGTCAACCAGATGGTGGACGAGCTCATCGACTACGGCCACTCGGACGCGGCCACCATCGCCGAGTGGAAGGACGGCCTGAACGAGGCGTGGGCTGACCTCTTGGAGCTGATGGACACTCGGGCGCAGATGCTGGCCGCCTCCCACGACCTCCACAAATTCTTCAACGACTGCAAGGACGTTTTGGGGCAAATCGAGGAAAAACGGCGCCGGCTGCCCGAGCTGGCGGCCGGAGACGGCCGGACGTCGGCCGGAGCCATGCAGCGGACGCTGGCGGCCTTCGAGAGGGACGTGGAGGCGTTGGTCACTCAGGTCCGGCGGCTGCAGGAAGGGGCGGCGCAGCTGCGGACGGTCTACGCCGGCGACAACGCCGAGGCCATCGCCGGACG
>NW_026624834.1:14781-16288 GCF_030028575.1 Malurus melanocephalus | reverse complement strand
GACAGCACTGACCAGCCCAGGTAAGACACGTGAGTGACCATTGACCACTGAGTGACCATTGAGTGACCATTGAGTGACCATTGAGTGACCATTGAGTGACCACTGAGTGACCACCGAGTGACCACCGAGCGAGTGGCCGCGGCCTGGCCGGAGGCGGCCGTGCCCCAAGGCCGAGGCCATCGCCGGCCGCGAGAGGGAAGTGGTCAAGGCGTGGCCGGAGCTGCTGACCGCTTGCGAGGAGTGTCGCGTGAGAGTGGCCGGAGCGGCCGAGAGGGTTCGGTTCGCGGCCGCGACCAAAGAGTGGACGGAGTGGGTGGACACGGCGGTGAGGCAGATGGATAGCGCTGAGCGGCCCAGGTGAGTGACCAGTGAGTGACCACTGAGTGACCACTAGGGTTTGCATCATCCGAGTGACCACTGGGTGACCATTGAGTGACCATTGAGTGAGAGAGCACAAGGATCTCGGTCTGAGTGACCACCGAGTGACCATTGAGTGCCACATGGGTGTGGATCATCTGAGTGTCCGAGTGTCCATCTGAGTGACCATTGAGTGACCATTGAGTGACCAATGAGTGAGTGAGTGACCATTGAGTGAGAGAGTGACCATTGAGTGACTGAGCACAAAGATCTTGGTCTGAGTGACCATTGAGTGACCACTGAATGACCACAAGGGTGTGGATCATCTGAGTGTCTGAGTGTCCATCTGAGTGACCACTGAGTGACCACTGAGTGACCATTGAGTGACCATTGAGTGAGTGACCATGGCCTGGATGGACAGCACTGACCAGCCCAGATAAGACACGTGAGTGACCATTGAGTGACCATTGAGTGACCACTGAGTGACCATTGAGTGACCATTGAGTGACCATTGAGTGAGAGAGCACAAGGATCTTGGTCTGAGTGACCATTGAGTGACCACTGAGTGAGAGAGTGACCATTGAGTGATCAATGAGTAAAAGAGTGACCATTGAGCGACCACTGAGTGACCAATGAGTGAGAGTGTGACCATTGAGTGACTGAGCGCAAAGATCTTGGTCTGAGTGACCACTGAGTGACCACTGAGTGACCACAAGGGTGTGGATCATCTGAGTGTCTGAGTGTCCATCTGAGTGACCATTGAGTGACCATTGAGTGGCCATTGAGTGACCATTGAGTGACCATTGAGTGACCATTGAGTGACCATTGAGTGAGTGACCATGGCCTGGATGGACAGCGATGACCAGCCCAGGTAAGACACGTGAGTGACCATTGAGTGACCACCGAGTGACCACTGAGTGACCATTGAGTGAGTGACCACAAGGATCTTGGTCTGAGTGTCCATCTGTGTGACCACTGAGTGACCACTGAGTGACCAATGAGTGACCATGGCCTGGATGGACACAGCTGTGCTGCAGATGGACAGCGCTGACCAGCCCAGGTAAGGGAGTCTGAGTGACCACTGAGTGACCACTGAGTGACCACGGGGTGGGTGAGTGACCACTGAGTGACCACAAGCACTTTGGTCCAC
>NW_026624834.1:10967-13045 GCF_030028575.1 Malurus melanocephalus | reverse complement strand
CTGCTGACCGTCCGGCAGGTCAAGGCCACGATGGACAAACTGGTGGCCAAAAAGAAGGAGATGGACGAGAGGTGGGAGAAGCACTGGGAGTGGCTGCAGCAGAGTGAGTGGACATTGAGTGGACAGTGGGTGGACAGTGGGATGGACACTGGGTGGACAGTGGGTGGACATTGGGTGGACATTGGGATGGACACTGGGATGGACAATGGGCGGTCATCAGGTCATGGGTGGTCATCAGATGTTGGGTGGACATTGAGGTGGACAATGGGTAGATACTGAGTGGACATTGAGTGGACACTGAGTGGACATGGGGGTGGACATTGGGTGGACAATGGGATGTACAATGGGTGGACATTGAGTGGACAGTGGGTGGACAATGGGTGGAAGATGGGTGGACGGTGGTTTTAGTGGACATCAGGTCATGGGTGGTCATTGGGGTGGACAATGGGGTGGACATTGGGTGGACAATGGGTGGACAATGGTTTTAATGGTCATCAGGTCATGGGTGGACATTGAGTGGACATTGGGTGGACAGTGATGGACAGTGAGTGGACAGTGGGTGGACATTGGGTGGACAGTGGGGTGGACATTGGGGTGGACCTTGGGGTAGGCAAAGGAATGGACATTGAGTGGACATTGGGGTGGACATTGAGTGGACAATGGGTGGACAATGCAGTGGACATTGGGTGGACAGTGGGGTGGACAGTGGGATGGACAATTGGGTGGACATTGAGTGGATAATGAGTGGACATTGGGGTGGACATTGGGATGGACAATGGGTGGACATTGGAGTGGACATTGGGATGGACAGATGGACATTGGGATGGACATTGGGATGGACAATGGGTGGACATTGGAGTGGACATTGGAGTGGACATTGGGATGGACATTGGGTGGACATTGGGTGGACAGTGGTGGACAGTGGGTGGACAGTGGGGTGGACATTGGATGGACATTGGGGTGGACATTGGGATGGACACTGGGATGGACACTGGGTGGTGGGATGGACAATGGGTGGACAGTGGAATCAACATTGGGGTGGATATTGCGTGGACATTGAGTGGACAATGAGTGGACAGTGGTGGACAATGGTTTGGGTGGTCATTAGATGGTGGGTGGACATTGGGATGGACAGTGGATGGACATTGGGGTGGACATTGAGTGGACATTGGGGTGGACATTGGGTGGACAATGAGTGGACATTGGGATGGACATTGGGATGGACATTGAGTGGACAGTGGGTGGACAATGGTGTGGGTGGTCATCAGGTCATGGGTGGACATCAGATGTTGGGTGGACAATGAGTGGACAATGGGGTGGACATTGAATGGACATTGGGGTGGACAATGGGTGGACATTGAGTGGACATCGAGTGGACATTGGATGGACATTGGGGTGGACATTGAGTGGACATTGGGGTGGACATTGGATGGACATTGGGGTGGACATTGAGTGGACATTGGGGTGGACATTGGGTGGACATTGGGGTGGACATGGAGTGGACAATGGTTTGGGTGGTCATCAGATGCTCGGACATTGGGGTGGACAATGAGTGGACATTGGGGTGGACATTGGGATGGACAGATGGACATGGGGTGGACATTGGGATGGACATTGGGATGGACATTGGGTGGACATTGGGATGGACATTGGGATGGACATTGGGTGGACATTGGGATGGACACTGGGATGGACACTGGGTGGTGGGATGGACAATGGGTGGACAATGGAATCAACATTGGGGTGGATATTGAGTGGACATTGAGTGGACAATGAGTGGACATTGGGTGGACATTGGGGTGGACAATGGGGATGGACATGGGGTGGACATTGGGGTGGACATTGGGGTGGACATTGGGTGGACATTGGGGTGGACATTGGGTGGACATTGGGATGGACATTGGGATGGACATTGGGTGGACATTGGGATGGACATTGAGTGGACAATGAGTGGACACTGAGTGGACATTGGGGTGGACATTGGGATGGACATTGAGTGGACATTGGGGTGGACATTGGGATGGACAATGGGTGGACATTGGGATGGACAATGGGTGGACATTGGGGTGGACATTGGG
>NW_026624834.1:8057-10044 GCF_030028575.1 Malurus melanocephalus | reverse complement strand
CGCGGCCTGGGAGGAGCGCTTCGGCCACTTGCGCCGGCTGACCACTGTGAGTGACCCAGGGAGTGACCATTGTGATGGTCAGTGATGGTCAGTGAGGGTCAGTTCCGGTCAGCGGCCGCGGCCTGGGAGGAGCGCTTCGGCCACTTGCGCCGGCTGACCACTGTGAGTGACCACTGGGATGGTCAGTGAGGGACAGGAATGGTCAGTGAGGGACAGGGATGGTCAGTGATGGTCAGCGAGGGTCAGTTCGACAGACTGACCACTGTGAGTGACCCAGGGAGTGACCATTGTGTTGGTCAGTGTGGGTCAGTGATGGTCAGCGGCCTGGGAGGAGCACTTTGGCCACTGTGAGTGACCACTGTGATGGTCAGTGATGGTCAGTGATGGTCACTTCCACAGAGTGACCACTGTGAGTGACCCAGAGCTTGACCATTGTGATGGTCAGTGAGGGACAGGAATGGTCAGCGGGCTGGGAGGAGCGCTTTGGCCAGTATGAGTGACCGCTGGGATGGTCAGTGATGGTCAGTGATGGTCAGTTCCACAGACTGACCACTGTGAGTGACCCAGAGAGTGACCACTGTGATGGGAGTGACCACTGTGAGTGACCATTGTGATGGTCAGTGATGGACAATGATGGTCAGTGGCCTGGGAGGAGCGCTTTGGCCACTGTGAGTGACCACTGTGATGGTCAGTGAGGGACAGGAATGGTCAGTGGCCTGGGAGGAGCGCTTTGGCCACTGTGAGTGACCACTGTGATGGTCAGTGATGGTCAGTGGGGTGGTGGTCAGTGGGGTGTGGTCTTTACTGACCTCTAATGTCCATCTCTGTGTTCACTCTCCGTCCACTCCATTGTCCACTCCATGTCCATCCCACTGTCCACTCACTGTCCACCCCATTGTCCATCCCAATGTCCATCCCAATGTCCACTCCATGTCCACCCCAATGTCCACTCCATTGTCCACTTCACGTCCATTCCGCTGTCTACTCTTTGTCTACTCCATGTCCACTCTGTGTCCACTCTGTGTCCATCTCTGTGTCCACCCCAATGTCCGCCCAATGTCCACTCCATGTCCATCTCAATGTCCATCCCATTGTCCACTCCATGTCCACTCCATTGTCCATTCCATTGTCCATTTCAATGTCCACCCCACTGTCCACTCTCTGTCCACCCCTCTGTCCATCCCAATGTCCACCCCAATGTCCATCTCTGTCCACCCATTGTCCACTGCATGTCCACTCCATGTCCATCCTAATGTCCACCCCAATGTCCACTCCATTGTCCACTCTCTGTCCACCCCATTGTCCATCCCCATTATCCACCCCATTGTCCACTCTGTGTCCACTCTCTGTCCACTCTGTGTCCACTCTCCAATGTCCACTCCTGTGGTCAGCTGGAGAAGCTCAAGGCCGAGCAGTGTCCGCAGCCGCCCACGCCGCTCTTGAGCCGCAAGTTCCTGTCCGAGCCCCCTCTGTCCACTCGGCCGGACGCTCGAGTGGCCTACGTCCGGCACGAGCTGCGGCCGGAGCGGCTCCAGCCACGCCTTGACCGCGTCCAGCCCGCTCCGGCCACCGCTGACCGGCCGGAGGAAACGGCCGAACCGCGGCCGGAGCGGCCGAGTGACCACCGGAGTGACCACCAGCGGAGTGACCATCGCACTGACCAGCGGAGTGACCAGCGCGGTGACCACCGGAGTGACCAGCGGAGTGACCACCGGAGTGACCGCAGGAGTGACCGGCGGCTGGAGCGGCAAGAGTCCAGCGAGCCCGAGGGTCAGCGGCCGGACGGCAAGGCCGGAGGGTGAGTGGTCACTCAGTGGTCACTCAGTGGTCACTCTGGGGTTATTTTTTGGGGCGCTGACCGGTGCTGTGTCCACTCTGTCCGCAGCAAAGCCACTCTGGCCGATATCGTGGAGCAGCTGCAGGAGAAAGAGGCGGCCGGAGCAGGGCCGGGATCGGTGAGTGACCACTGAGTGACCGCTGAGTGACC
>NW_026624834.1:3378-6031 GCF_030028575.1 Malurus melanocephalus | reverse complement strand
AGTCCCCAGGCCGCATTCCGGCCGGTCCGGAGTCCCTCCCTGACCGGACCCCTCAATGTCCACTCACTGTCCACTCAATGTCCCCAATGTCCACTCATCTTCAATGTCCACTCAATGTCCACTCAATGTTCACTCAATGTCACCAATTTTCTCAATGTCCACTCAATGTCCACTCAATGTCCACTCACTGTCCACTCAATGTCCACTCACTGTCCCCAATTTCCCCAATTTTCTCAATTTTTTCACTGTCCACTCAATGTCCACTCAATGTTCCCAATGTCCACTCACTGTCCACTCACTATCCACTCAATGTCCACTCACTGTCCACTCACTGTCCACTCACTATCCACTCAATGTCCACTCAATGTCCACTCATTGTCCACTCACTGTCCCCAATTTCCCCAATTTTCTCAATTTTTTCACTGTCCACTCACTGTCCACTCTGTGTCCACTCTGTCCACTCTCCGCAGCCCCGCGAGTCCCCAGGCCGCATTCCGGCCGGTCCGGAGTCCCTCCCTGACCGGACGCCCCGTCCGGAGCGTCCGCGCGCCCGTGACCGGCCGAAGCCGCGGCGCCGCCCTCGGCCCAAGGACTCCGGCCAAAGCTCGGCCGAACCGCGGCGCTCGCGGTCAGCGCCGGCTCAGGCCGGCTCCGGCCCCTCGCCGCCGGCTCCGGCCACTCCGCCAGGACACCGAGTGACCCACGAGGGGTTCCTGCTGAGGAAACACGAGATGGACGGAGCGGCCGGAAAGAAAGCGTCCAATCGGTGAGGGGACAGTGGGTGGACAATGGGGGGACGGTGGGGGGACAGTGAGTGGACAGGGGGTGGACAGTGAGTGGACATTGAGGGGACATTGAGGGGACAGAGAGTGGACATTGAGTGGACAATGGGTGGACAGGGGGTGGACAGAGGGAGGTGGCCAGAGGGACATTGGGGACATTGAGTGGACAGTGAGTGGACAGAGGGTGGACAGTGGGGGGTGGCCGGAGGGATATTGGGGACATGGAGTGGACATTGAGTGGATGTTGAGTGGACATTGAGTGGACAGTGAGTGGACATTGAGTGGAAAATGAGTGGACAGTGAGTGGACAGAGGGTGGACAGCGGGGGGTGGTCGGAGGGACATTGGGGACAGTGAGTGGACATTGGGTGGACAATGAGTGGACATTGAATGGACATTGGGAGGATGTTTAGAGGACATTGAGGGGACATTGAGTGGACAGTGAGTGGACATTGAATGGACATTAAGGGTGAGATCATTGGGTGGACAATGAGTGGACATTGGGTGGACACTGGGGGGACATCGAGGGTTGGAGCTCCACCAAACCTCGGAGCTCCGCCAAATCTTGGAGCTCCACCAAACCTCGGAGCTCCACCAAAACACGGAGCTGTACCAAGGTTCGGAGCTCCACCAAACCTCGGAGCTCCACCAAGATTTGAGGTTCTCCAAGGTTTGGAGCTCCACCAAAGGTCCGAGCTCCACCAAATCTCAAAGCTCCTCCACAACTCAAGGTTCTCCAGTGGTTGGAGCTCCACCAATGGCGATGCCCCACCAAAACTCGGAGCTCCAGCGAGGTTTTGAGCTCCACCAAACCTTGGAGCTCCACCAAGATTTGAGGTTCTCCAGTGGTTGAAGCTTCACCAAACCTTGGAGCTCCACCAAACATCAAAGCTCC
Organism: Malurus melanocephalus; assembly: GCF_030028575.1. Classification (NCBI taxonomy): domain Eukaryota; kingdom Metazoa; phylum Chordata; class Aves; order Passeriformes; family Maluridae; genus Malurus; species Malurus melanocephalus. Next base: position 4,355 of record NW_026624834.1, on the reverse strand, counting down.
ACCAAGATTTGGAGCTCCACCATTGGTAATGCCCCACCAAAACCCGCAGCTCCACCAAGGTTTGGAGCTCCACCAAGGTTTGGAGCTCCACCAAAGCTCGGAGCTCCATCAAACCTCAAAACTCCACCAAGATTTGAGGTTCTCCTATGGTTGGAGCTCCACCAAACCTTGGAGCTCCACCGAGGTTCTGAGCTCCAGTGAGGTTTTGAGCTCCACCAAACCCTGGAGCTCCACCAAACCTTGGGGCTCCACCACAATTTGAGGTTCTCCACCAAAATATGGTGGATTAGAGCTCCACCAAAGCTCGGAGCTCCATCAAACCTTGGAGCTCCACCACGTTTTGAGGTTCTCCAGTGGGTGGAGCTCCACCAATGGCAATGGCCCACCAAAACCCATAGCTCCACCAAGGTTTTGGGCTACACCAAAGCTCGGAGCTCCACCAAAATTTTGGGTTCTCCAAGGTTTGGAGTGCCACCAAAGCTCGGAGCTCCACCAATGGCAACGCTGCACTAAAACCCACAGCTCTATCAAGGTTTTGAGCTCCACCAAACCTCGGAGCTCCACCAGAATTCAAGGTCCCACCACAATTTGAGGTTCTCCAGTGGTTGGAGCTCCACCAATGGCAGAACCTGCACCAAAACCCGCAGCTCCACCAAGGTTTTGAGCTCCACCAAAACTCAGAGCTCCACCAAGGTTTTGAGCTCCACCAAAGCTCAGAGCTCCACCAAGGTTTTGAGCTCCACCAAGGTTTGGAGCTCCACCAAAATTCGAGGTTCTCCAGTGGTTGGAGCTCCACCAAAACCCGCAGCTCCACCAAGGTTTTGAGCTCCACCAAAGCTCGGAGCTCCACCAGAATTCAAAGTCCCACCACAATTTGAGGTTCTCCAAGGTTTGGAGCTCCACCAATGCAGAACCTGCACCAAACCTCAGAGCTCCACCACAGTTTGAGTTTCTCCAAGGTTTGGAGCTCCACCAAA
>NW_026624834.1:0-1636 GCF_030028575.1 Malurus melanocephalus | reverse complement strand
GAGCTCCACCAAAATTTGAGGTTCTCTACCAAAATATGGTGGATTTAAGCTCCACCAAACCTTCGAGCTCCACCAAGGTTTGGAGCTCCACCAAAGCTCGGAGCTCCACCAATGGCAATGCTGCCCCAAAACCCGCAGCTCCACCAAGGTTTTGAGCTCCACCAAAGCTCGGAGCTCCACCAAAGCTCGGCGCTCCACCAAACTTTGGAGCTCCACCACGATTTGAGGTTCTCCAATGGTTGGAGCTCCACCACAATTTGAGGTTCTCCAAGGTTTAGAGCTCCATCAAACCTCAGAGCTCCACCAAACCTTGAAGCTCCACCAAGGTTTTGAGCTCCACCAAAGCTCGGAGCTCCATCAAACCTTGGAGCTCCTCCAAGATTTGAGGTTCTCCAAGGTTTGGAGCCCCAACCTGTTGTCCCACCAGGTCATGGCTCAATCTCTACTGCGTGCTGGCCAAAGGTGACCTGGGCTTCTACAAGGACGCCAAAGGTCCGGCGGCCGGAGCCACCCACGCCAGGGAGCCGCTGCTGAGCCTCCACCGCGCCAGCGCCGAGGTGGCCAGCGACTACAAGAAGAAGAAGAACGTCTTCAAGCTGCGGTGAGGAACTCTCCTGGTCCTCAGGAGGTTCTGGAGGTCTTCTGGAGCTCCTCAGAAGGTTCTGGAACTCCTCAGAAGCTCCTGGAGCTCCTCAGAAGGTTCTGGAACTCCTCAGAAGCTCCTGGAGCTCCTCAGAAGGTTCTGGACCTTCTCAGAAGTTCCTCAAGGTCCTCTCCTGGTTTTTTTTCCACAGGACGGGCGACGGCAGCGAATTCCTTCTGCAGGCCAAGGATGAGGTTTGTCCCCAAACCCCCCTGAGATGTCACCAAACCAAATTTTTCCCATTTTTTCCCAATTTTCCCCATTTTCTCCCAGTTTTTCCCATTTTTCCCCAATTTTTCCCCATTTTTTTCCCAATTTGCTCCAAATTTGTTCCCAATTCTTTCCCAATTTGTTCCCAATTTTTCCCTTAATTTTCCCCCCAATTTTCCCCCCATTTTTTCCCATTTTTTCCCTTTTTTTTCCCAATTTGTTCCCATTTTTTCCACATTTTCACCCATTTTTTTCCCATTTTTACCCCATTTTTCCCCAATTTGTTCCAAATTTTTCTGCATTTTTTCCCAATTTTTTCCTTTTTTTTTGTTTTTGACCCAATTTTTTCACATTTTTACCCCATTTTTTCAGGTTTTGATCCAATTTTTGGGGCTCCAACCCCATTTTTTTGGGTTCCCACCTCCATTTTTGGGGATTTTTGGTTTTAACCCCATTTTTTTCCCTTTTTTTCCCATTTTTTCACATTTTGACCCAATTTTTTCAGATTTTGACCCCATTTTTTCAGGTTTTACCCCATTTTTTTTAGGTTATGACTCATTTTTTCATGTTTTGATCCCATTTTTTCACTTTTTTTTCCATTTTTTCACTTTTTTTTCCCATTTCTTCGCCGTTTTTCGCCGTTTTTTCGGATTTTTTTTGGTTTTTTTTTGCTTTTTCCCATTTTTTTATGATTTTTTCCCAATTTTTTTATTTTTCAGGAGGAAATGCAGGGCTGGCTGAAGGCTCTGGCCACCAGCGCCCAGGAGCACGCCGAGGTTGCCC
>NW_026624833.1:26373-28918 GCF_030028575.1 Malurus melanocephalus | reverse complement strand
GAGTGACCGCGGTTATTGACCGCCAGCACCCGGACACAGCCCCGCAGGCCCACGGACACGCCGGTGCGCTCGGACACCCTGCGGGCACGGGGCAGCGGTCAGTGCGGGGCAGCGGTCAGTGCGGGGCAGTGGTCAGTGCAGGGCAGTGGTCAGTGCGGGGCAGTGGTCAGTGCAGGGCACCGGTCAGTGCGGGGCACCGGTCACACCAGGGACTGGGCACCATGGGGCACCGGTCACCACAGGGGCCGGGCATTGGGGGTGACCACAGGAGCACAATGGGGCAGTGGTCAGCACAGGGCACCGGTCACACCAGGGACACCCAGACACCGGACAGCACAGGGCAGTGGTCAGCAAAGGGCACCGGTCACCGGTCACACCAGGGACTGGGCACCATGGGGCACCGGTCACCACAGGGATTGGTCATTGGGGGTGACCCCAGGGGCACAATGGGGCAGTGGTCAGCGCAGGGCACCGGTCACACCAGGGACACGCCGGTGCGCTCGGACACCCTGCGGGCACCGGGCAGTGGTCAGTGCAGGGCAGTGGTCAGCACAGGGCACCTGTCACTGGTCACACCAGGGACTGGGCACCATGGGGTACTGGTCATCACAGGGCACTGGTCACTGGTCATCACAGGGGCTGGGCATTGGAGGTGACCACAGGGGCACTGGGGGTGTCCCCAAGGGCACAGTGAGGCACAGGTGACCCCAAGGGCACAGAGGGTGGGGACAGTGGGAGACAGTCCTGGGTCAGGGTACAGGGTGTGACCCATCCTGTCCATGCCACCCTCCCCTCTCAATGTCACCTTCCCATCCCAATGTCACCCTCTCTGTCCCAGTGCCACCCATCCATCCCAGTGCCACCCTGCCATCCCAATGTCACCCTCCTGTGCCCAATGTCACTGTCCCATCCCACTGCCACCCTCCCCTCCAAGTGTCACCCTCCCCTCCTAGTGCCATCTCCCCATCGTAGTGCCACCGTCCCATTCCAGTGCCACCCTCCCACTCCCAGTGCCACCCTCCCACTCCCAGTGCCACCCTCTGGTCCCGGTGTCCCCGTCCCAGTGCCATCCTCCCCATCCCAATGTCACCCTCCTGTGCCCAATGTCACCCTCCCTGTCCCAGTGTCACCCTCCGGTCTGGGTGCCACCCTTCCCTCCCAGTGCCACCCTGCCATCCCAATGTCACCATCGCATCCCAGTGTCACCCTCCTGTCCCAGTGCCACCCTCCCATCTCGGTGCCACACTCCCTGTCCCAATGTCACCTCCCCGTCCCAGTGTCACCCTCCATGTGCCACTGTCACCCTCCTGTCCCCGTGTCACCCTCCAGTCCCAGTGCCACACTCACAGCGCCAGGTGCGCGTCCGGCACCCCGCCCAGGAACAGTTCGGTGTCCAGGTTGAGGCCGTCGGTGCCCGGGGGGCNGAGTGACCGCGGTTATTGACCGCCAGCACCCGGACACAGCCCCGCAGGCCCACGGACACGCCGGTGCGCTCGGACACCCTGCGGGCACGGGGCAGTGGTCAGTGCGGGGCACCGGTCACACCAGGGACACCCCGGTGCGCTCGGACACCCTGCGGGCACGGGGCAGCGGTCAGTGCGGGGCAGTGGTCAGTGCTGGGCAGTGGTCAGTGCGGGGCACCGGTCACTGGTCAGCACAGGGGCCGGGCATTGGGGGTGACCACAGGAGCACAATGGGGCAGTGGTCAGCGCAGGGCACTGGTCACACCAGGGACACACCGGTGCGCTCGGACACCCTGCAGGCATGGGGCAGTGGTCAGTGCGGGGCAGTGGTCACACCAGGGACTGGGCACCATGGGGCACCAGTCACCACAGGGGCCGGGCATTGGGGGTGACCACAGGAGCACAATGGGGCAGTGGTCAGCACAGGGCACCGGTCACACCAGGGACACCTGGGCACCGGTCAGCGTAGGGCAATGGTCAGCTCAGGGCAGTGGTCAGCCCAGGGCACCGGTCACTGGTCACACCAGGGACTGGGCACCATTGGGTAGTGGTCAGCACAAGGGCTGGACATTGGGGGTGACCCCAGGGACACAGAGAGTGGGGACAGTGGGGGACAGTTCTGGGTCAGGGTACACGGTGTGACCCATCCCCTCCATGCCACCCTGCCTCCCAATGTCACCCTCCTGTCCCGGTGCCACCCTCCTGTGTCCAATGTCACCTTCCTGTCCCAATGTCACCACCCCATCCCAATGTCACCCTCCCATCCCAGTGTCACCCTCCGGTCTTGGTGCCACCCTTCCCTCCCAGTGCCACCCTGCCATCCCAGTGTCACCGTCGCATCCCAGTGTCACCCTCCCGTCCCAGTGCCATCTTCCCGTCCCAATGCCACCCTCCTCTCCCAGTGCCACTCTCTGGTCCCAATGTCACCCTCCCCATCCCAATATCACCCTGCCATCCCAATGTCACCCTCCTGTCCCACTGCCACCCTCCTGTCCCAATGTCACCCTCCTGTCCCAGTGTCACCCTCCTGTCCCAATGTCACCCTCCTGTCCCAGTGCCACACTCACAGCGCCAGGTGCGCG
>NW_026624833.1:23171-24574 GCF_030028575.1 Malurus melanocephalus | reverse complement strand
CCCCGCTGTCCCGTACATTTCTCGCACACGGCCCCGGTCCTGCCCGCGGGGCAGCTGCAGCTGAAGCCGCGTCCATCGTCCTGGCAGGTGCCCCCGTGCTGGCACGGCCGCGAGGCGCACGGCCGGACCGTGTCCGGAGCCAGCTGGACATTGTCCGGAGCCAGCTGGACATTGCCCGGAGCCAGCTGGACATTGTCCAGAGCCGGCTGGATGGTGTCCGGTGCTGACTGGACAATGTCTGGAGCCGACTGGATGGTGTCCAGAGCTGGCTGGACATTGTCTGGAGCCGGCCGAGTGGACTCCCCGCTGTGGTCAGCACTGCCGGACCCAGCCCGTCCGGTGCCCCCTGACCCCACGGGCTGCGGGCGGTGGCCGACGGCCGCGGTGGCGTCCGGCACGCGGCGGGTGGTGGCCGGGGCCATGGTGGTGGCCGTGGTGGTGGTCACCGTGGTGGTGAAGAGCCGCGGGATCCAATCTGGAACGAGGGGAGGGGACGGGAGGTGGGGAGGGGGCTCTGTGGGANAGGGGACGGGAGGTGGGGAGGGGGCTCTGTGGGATCTCGGGAAATCGGTGGAATTTCCCGGGAAATTGATGGAATTCCCTGGGAAATCGGTGGAAATTCCCGGGAAATCGGTGGAAATGCCCGGGAAATTGGTGGAATTTCCCTCGGGGAATCGCAGTTCCTGGGAATTCGCTATTGACAGGAAATTGCTGGAATTCCCCCAGGGAAATCGCTGGAATTCCCCTGGGAATTATCCGTTCCTGGGAATTATCTGCTCCCGGGAAATCGCTGCTCCTGGGAATTCACTCTTCCCGGGAATTCGCTGGAATTCCCCCAAGGAAATCTCTGCTCCCGGAAAATTTCTGGATTCCCTCCCGGGAAGGAAAATTCTGATCCCAGGAATTCACTGGCCCCAGGGAGGAGCTCTCACCAAAATCCATGAACTTTTACCCCCCAGCTCTCACCAAAATCCATGAATTTGAATCCCTGAAATCCATGAACCTGAACTCCCCAAATCCATTAATTCTTCCCCGGCTCTCACCAAAATCCCTGAACTTTTTCCCCCCATGCTCACTAAAATCCATTAATTTGACTCCCCCAAAATTCATGAACATTTCCCTCCTGGGCTCACCCAAATCCATGAACCTAAATCCCCAAATCCATGAACCTAAATCCCCAAAATCCATGAACCTGAACCCCCAAAATCCATTAATTCTTCCCCGGCTCTCACCAAAATCCATGAACTTTTCCCCTCATAATCCACAAACCTGACCCCCCCAAATCCATGAATATCCCCCATCTCTCACCAAAATCCATGAATTTGAATCCCTGAAATCCATGAACCTGACCCCCCAAAATCCCTGAATTTCCCCCGTCTCTCACCGAAATCCATGAAGCGCAC
>NW_026624833.1:19600-20751 GCF_030028575.1 Malurus melanocephalus | reverse complement strand
ACCGCTCCCTCGATGCTGCGCGCCGTCTCCCCGAAGAGCTCGGATTTGGGGTCGGCCATCTCCGGGGTGTAGAAGAGCTCCTGACCCTCCACCTCCTCCAGGATCAGCACCCCCTGGAACACCTTGGTGGCTGCGACACGAGGGGACACGGGGGACACGTCAGGGGACAGGGGACAGCGGGGTGGCAGCGCGGGGACAGTGCCGGTGTGGGTTAGTGGGGACGGGGACAGCCATGGATGGGGGTTAGTGCGGGACGGAGCGATGGCCGCGGCCGGACCGGGGACGCAGTTACCAGACCGGCTCCGGACAGCGGCGCCGCGGCAGCGCTGGGTGACAAGAGAGACACGTTAGAGGACATGGTGGACACAGCGGGGTGCCCGGCGGGGACTGAGGGGCACCCACCGGGCACCCAACGGACATCACCGGACACCCACCGGACACTGCAGGGTACCCACTGGGCACCCAACGGACATCACCGGACACCCACTGGGCACTGTGGGGTACCCACTGGGCACCACTGGACACCACCGGACACCCATCAGACACCCACTGGACACCACTGGACACCACCGGGAACCCACCAGGCACCCACTGGACACCACTGGACACCACCGGACACCCATCAGACACCCACTGGACACCACTGGACACCCACCGGGCACCACCGGACACCACCGGACACCCACCGGACACAGCGGGGCACCCACTGGGCACCACTGGACACCCACTGGACACCACCGGGAACCCACCAGGCACCCACTGGACACAGCGGGCACCCACTGACACCCACTGGACACTGCAGGGCGCTCAGCAGGCACTGTGGGGTACCCACCGGGCACCACTGGACACCGCTGGACACCACCAGGCACCCACTGGACACAGCGGGGTGCCCGACAGGTACTGTGGGGTACCCACCAGGCACCACCGGACATCCACTGGACACCACTGGACACTGCAGGGAGCCCAGCACGCACCCACCAGGCACCCACCGGACACCCACTGGACATTGTGGGGCTGGGGACAATGAGGACACCTGGCCCGGGCAGGGGCAGCCCTGCCAAAGTGCCCCAAACATCGGAGAGATCCCGCTGGGGGAACCTCTCAGGAGCTTCCCATTCCCATTCCCGTTCCCGGTCCCGTTCCCGGTCCTG
>NW_026624833.1:14824-17467 GCF_030028575.1 Malurus melanocephalus | reverse complement strand
GGGTGGCGCTCACCGGCCGATCCGGCCCCGCTGGACTCCAGGTCGCCGCTGGCCCCCGGCTCCTGGTCACCGCTGCCCTCGGCACTGCCCGACTCGCCCGAGCCTGGCTGGCCGGAGCCCAGGACCACCGGCGCTGTGGCCAGCGGCCGGACAGTGGCCTTGGGCGCGCCGGGGCTGAACCAGGCCGTGGTGGCCGGTCTGGCCGTGGTGGCCGGCCTGGCTGTGGTCACTCGCTGCGTCGTGGGCTGGTGGCCACGTTCTGTGGTGTGGTGGCCACTGTCCATGTGGTGGTGACCACTGTCCGTGTGGTGGTGGCCACTCTCTGTGGGGTGGTGGCTGCGCTCTGTGTGGTGGTGGCCGCTGTCCGTGGGACGATGACCGCTGTCCGTGGGGTGGTGGCCATGCTCAGGGTGGTGGCCGCTGTCCGTGGGCCTGGCTGGGGAGCTGGTGGCCACCGGCCCCGTGGGCTGCGGGGTGGCCCGAGGGGGCGGGGGCAGCAGTGGCCGGTCCGGGGCCAGCGTGGGCAGCGGCGTGGGGGGCTCAGGGGGGCTGGTGTGGCCACTGGACTCTGCGGGAGGAGGGGACATGGTGACAATGGGGACAGGTGGCACTGGGCGGGAGGTGACAAACCCCGGGAAGGGCCAGGGGTGTCCCCAGGGCAGGGGGGGACAGCCGGACACTGTGAGGTGGCACTGCACTGGGGACACTGACCGTGGCACTGCCCCAAGGACATTCCTGTGTCACCACCCTGGGGACACTGACCATGGCACCATCCCAAGGACACTGACCACACACTGACCGTGGCACTGACCATGTCACATCCCAGGAGACACTCCCGTGTCACCGCCCTGGGGACACTGACCATGGCAGCAATGGGGACACTGACCATGGCACCGCCCCAAGGATACTGACCATGTCACACCCCCAGGTGACATTCCCGTGTCCCTCCCCCAGGGACATTCCCGTGTCACCACCCCAGGGACACTGACTGTGGCACCATCCCAAGGGACACTTAACTGTGTCCATCCCAAGGGACACTCTCCATGTCACCACCCTGGGGACATTCCCGTGCCCCTCCCCCTGGTGACACTCCCCGTGTCCCTCCCCTGGTGACACTGACCGTGGCACTGGCCCGCGTGCCGGACGCTGATGTGCTGGCCCTGCCGGCAGGCGATGGTGCGCAGCTGGCACTGGTCCCCGTAGGTGACACCGTCGGAGCCGCACACCTGGGGACACAGGGGACACCCCTGGGCTGCACCCCTGGGACACCCCGGCACGGGAACGGGGCCCTGAGTGTCCCACGAGGGTTTGGGGACTCTGGGTGACCGCAATGGGACAGGGGGACACGGAGCATCCCTGACACCTGTGTGTCACCCTGTCCCAGCAGGGGACAGCCACCCTGGATCTGTGGGGTTGAGACACCTCTCCAATATCCTCAGTGTCCCCAATGTCCCAATGTCCCCATTGTCCCCAATATCTCCAATCCCCCAGTGTCCCCAATGTCCCCAATGTCCCAATGTCCCCAATCCCCCACTGTCCCCAATGTCCCAAATGTCCCAGTGCCCCCACTGTCCCCACTGTCCCCAATGTCCTCATTGTTCCCAATGTCCCCCGTGTCCCCAATGTCTCAATGTTCCCAATGTCCCAATGTCCCCAATGTCCCCAATCCCCCCAATGTCCCCAATCCCCCCAGTCCCCTCAATGTCCCCAATCCCCTCAATGTTCCCAATCCCCCCAATGTCCCCGCTGTCCCCAGACCTTGGTCCGGTTGGCCTCGGGGCACAGCGGGGACGGGCACTCGCAGTGGGCGAAGCCGCCGAGCTCCACGCAGGACGCCCCGAACTCACAGCGCAGCTCCCGGCACGACGAGGGGGCCGAGGGGTCTGGGGACAGGGACACCAAAACTGTCACGGGGACACGGGGACCGAGATCCCAAACATGGGAATGAAAATCCCAAATGAGGGAATTGAGATCCCAAATGTGAGAATCGAAATCCCAATCACACAGGAACTGAAATCCCAAATACAGGAACCAAAATCCCAGTTATACAACCAGAATCCCAAATGTGGGAACTGAGATCCCAAATATGGGAACCAAAATCCCAATTATACAAGAACAAAAATCCCACTTATAAAAACCTCAAAATCCCGATTATGCAGGGACCAAAATACCAATTATACAGGAAATAAAATCCCTAATAGAGAAGCCAAAATCCCAAATACAGAACCCCAAAATCCCATTAATAAAAACACCAAACCCCATTAATAAAACCCCCAAATCCCATTTATAAATACCCCAAACCCCATTTATAAAAACCCCCAATCCCAGTTATAAAAACCCCAAATCCCATTTATAAATACCCCAAACCCCATTTATAAATACCCCAAACCCCATTTATAAAACCCCAAATCCCATTTTTAAAACCCCCAAAATCCAGTTTATAAAAACCCCAAACCCCATTTATAAAAACCCCAAACCCCATTTACAAAAACCCCAAACCCTATTTATAAAAACCCCAAACCCCATTTATAAAAACCCCAAACCCCATTTACAAAAAACCCCAAACCCCATTAATAAAACCCCCAATCCCATTTATAAAAACCCCAAACCCCATTAATAAAATCCCAAATGCCATTTACAAAA
>NW_026624833.1:9010-10829 GCF_030028575.1 Malurus melanocephalus | reverse complement strand
GTGTCACCGTGTCACTGGTGTCGCCCGCCATGTGTCACCCATGTGTCACCATGTGTCACCCGTGTCACCACATCACCAGGTGTCACCCCCCATGTGTCACCCGTGTCACCGTGTCACTGGTGTCGCCCGCCATGTGTCACCCATGTGTCACCATGTGTCACCTGTGTCACCACATCACCAGGTGTCACCCCCCATGTGTCACCCGTGTCACCCATGTCACCTGTGTCACCCATGTGTCACCCACCATGTGCCACCTGTGTCACCTGAGTCACTGTGTGTCACCGTGTCACCAGCTGTCACCCGTGTCACTGTGTGTCACCTGTGTCACCTGTGTCATGATGTGTCACCACATCACCCGGTGTCACTGTGTCCCACAGTGTGCCATTGTGTGTCACCCGTGTCACCACGCACCACCTTGTGTCACCGTGTGTCACCGGGTGTCACCAGCTGTCAGTGTCACCAGTTGTTGCTGCATGTCATAGGGTGTCACCAGTTGTCACCATATGTCACTGTGTGTCACCAGCTGTCAGTGTCACCAGGTGTCACTATGTGTGAAAGGGCGTCACCGCGTGTCACCGGATGTCAGTGTCACTGGTTGTCACTGTGTATCACCAGGTATCACTGCGTGTCACGGGTGTCACCGCACATCACTGTGTGCCACCACATTGGGACAGTCCAGTGTCCCTCCCCTGTCCCAGACCCCGTCCCCCCTGTCCGGGTGTGGCGGTCACTCACTGGGACAGCCGGCCGCGCCCACGCCCAGCGCGCGGGTGACATTGTCCGGGCAGCAGCCGTAGGYGCTCTGACTGCAGTGCGGGGACAGCGCTGGTGGCACTGGCGTGGTGGTGGCCGGGCCTGAGGGGACAGGGACACGCCGGACACTTGGACACTCGGTCACTCGGGAACTCGGGGCCAGAGACACCCCGCAGATCCACGGGGGGTGGTGGGAATGGGGGGAGGATGGGAATGGGGACGGGAATGGGAACGGGAATGGGAATGGGGACACTGGACCAGGACTGGGACCAGGAATGGGAATGGGAATGGAGATGGGAATGGGAATGGGGAATGGGGAATGGGAATGGGAATGGGAATGGGGACGGGAATGGGATGGGAATGGGAATGGGGAATGGGGAAGGGGAATGGAATGGGGATGGAAATGGGAATGGGGACGGGAATGGGAATGGGGACAGTGAACAGGGACAGGATTGGGGACAAGAGTGGGGACAGCAATAGGGACAGGAATGGGATGGGAGTGGGGACAGGAGTGGGGACGGGAACGGGACGGGAATGGGAACGGGAATGGGGACAGTGAACAGGGACAGGATTGGGGACAAGAGTGGGGACAGCAATAGGGACAGGAATGGGGACAGTGGGGTGTCCTCAGAGAGCAATTCCTGCTCATGCCCAGGGGACACACCCAGGGCCACACCCGGTGCCACCCCCACCCGGGGACGCAGCTGTCCCCATGTCACTCACCCCGACACGCCCAGTGCCACCCCACCCAGGGACGCGGCTGTCCCCATGTCACTCACACCCAGTGACACACCCAGGGACATGCCCAATGCCACCCCCACCTGGGGACGCGGCTGTCCCCATGTCACTCACCCCCAGGGACACACCCAGGGACACGCCCAGTGCCACCCCACCCAGGGGCGCGGCTGTCCCCATGTCACTCACCCCCAGTGACACACCCAGGGACACGCCCAATGCCACCCCCACCTGGGGACGCGGCTCTCCCCATGTCACTCACCCCCAGGGCCACACCCAGTGCCACCCCCACCCAGGGGCGCGGCTGTCCCCATGTCACTCACCCCGACAC
>NW_026624833.1:5396-6965 GCF_030028575.1 Malurus melanocephalus | reverse complement strand
TCTCAGGGTTCAGGTGCCACCAGGAATCCGTGGCTTTCCCCAAATTGGGAAAACTCCACAGGTTTTTTTGGTTTTAGGGTGAGAGAGTGAGGTGCGGCCGACCCCGAAACCTTCCCTGAGTGAGGGAACTGCATCTGACCCCAAAACTTTCCCTGACCAAAGTGTATCTGATCCCAAAACCTTCCATTACTGAGAAAAACATATCCGACCCCAAAACCTTCCCTGACCAAAGAATATCCGACCCCAAAACTTTCCCTGAGTGAGCAAAGTGTCTCCAGTGTCTCCGACCCCAAAACCTTCCCTGACCAAAGCATATCTGACCCCAAGACCTTCCCTGAGTGAGCAAACTGTATCTGACCCCAAAACCATCCCTGACCAAAGTGTATCCAACCCCAAAACATTCTCTGAGTGACCAGAGTGTCCCCGACCCTAAAACCTTCCCTGACCAAAGCCTATCCAGTGTCTGACCCCAAAACATTCTCTGAGTGACCAAAATTTCTCCAACCCCAAAACCTTCCCTGAGGGATCAAAGTGTATCTGACCCCAAAACCATCCCTGACCAAAGGAACCCTGACCCCAAAACCAACCCTGACCAAAGTGTATCCAACCCCAAAACATTCTCTGAGTATCCGGTGTCTCCAACCCCAAAACCTTCCCTGAGTGACCAAAATTTCTCCAACCCCAAAACCTTCTCGGAGTGACCAAAGCATATCCGACCCCAAAACCTTCCCTGAGTGACCAAAATTTCTCCAACCCCAAAACCTTCTCGGAGTGACCAAAGCGTATCCGATCCCAAAACCTTTCCTGACCGAGTGTATTTAACCCCAAACCCTTTCCGTTTCCCCGCCCCGCAGCCCCGTACCGTCCTCGCAGGGTCCGCTCTTGGCCACCTGGATGCTGGCCCGCTGCTGGCAGGCGGTGGCCCGCAGGTGACACGGGCTGGGGTAGGTGACACCGTCGGTGCCGCACACCGGGGCCGGGGGCTGGCGCTCGCAGCGGGGACACACGCAGCGCCCGTCCTCGCAGCGCCCGCCGAACGCGCACACCGAGCTGCCACACGACTCTGGGGACACAGGGGGACAGGGGGGACATGGTCAGAGGACCCCCAAAAAAACCCCAAATTCACCTGAGGGGCTCCCAAAATCATCCGAGGGACATGGGGGGACATGGTCAGAGGACTCCATAAAAAACCCAAATCCACCTGAGGGGCTCCCAAAATCACCCGAGGTGCTCCAGGGACACCCAAAAAAACCCCAAAATCACCCGAGGGGCTCCCAGGGTCACCCAAGGGACACGGGGGGACATGGGGGGACATGATCAGAGGACCCCAAAAAAAACCCCAAAATCACCCGAGAGGCTCCCAAAATCACCAAAGGGACATGGGGGGACATGGTCAGAGGACCCCAAAAAAAACCCCAAATCCACCTGAGGGGCTCTGAAAATCATCCAAGGGGCTCCAGGAACACCCGAGGTGCTCCAGGGACACTCAAAAAAACCCCAAAATCACCCGAGGGGCTCCCAGGGACACCCAAGGGACACGGGGGGGACATGGGGGGACATTGGGGGACA
>NW_026624833.1:0-1127 GCF_030028575.1 Malurus melanocephalus | reverse complement strand
ACGGGAGAAGGGTCAGAGAGGAGCGGAGGGCGATGCTGAGTGCCCCAAAATGCCCCCCGAACCGATCTGGGCACGGGAAGAACGGGAGAAGGGACAGAGAGGAGCGGAGGGTGATGTTGAATGCCCCAAAATGCCCCCCGAACCGATCTGGGCACGGGAGAAGGGTCAGAGAGGAGCGGAGGGTGATGCTGAATGCCCCAAAATGCCCCCCGAACCGATCTGGGCACGGGAGAAGGGTCAGAGAGGAGCGGAGGGCGATGTTGAGTGCCCGCGGTGCCCGCGGGTGGCGATGAAACCCGGGAGTTCTCGGCAAAATCGCGATTCGTGCCCCAAAAATGCCGCCCCGGAGCGCCAAACGCGGCTCTGAACGCTACGGATGGAGGAATAAACATGCACGGAGGGTTCCTGGAGCGGCCGGGCCACGCGGAGTGGGGAGAGGAAGGGATCTTGAGGGAGAGGTGAGAGGTTGAGAGGGACAAAAATTCCTCCTGGAGGGCATTGGGGACACGAGAAATGGGCTGGCAGTGACAAAGGGACAAAACCTCCTCCTGGAGGGCATTGGGGACCGGGAGAAATGGGCGAGGGACAAAAGGACAAAGGAAAAAACTGGAAGGCATCGGAGAAACGGGCAGGGAGGGACAAAGGAAAAATCTCCCGGGAGCCATCGGGCCGGGAGAAATGGGCGAGGGACAAAGGGACAAAAATTCCTCCTGGGAGCTCTTGGGGACAGGAAAAACGGGCTGGGAGGGAAAAAGGGACAAAAACTCCTGGGAACCATCGGAAAAACGGGCTGGGAAGGACAAAAACTCCAGGGAGCTATTGGGGACAGGAGAAACGGGCTGGGAGGGACAAAGGGACAAACTCCTGGAAGGCATCGGGGGACACGAGAAATGGGTTGGGAGGGACAAAAACTCCTCCTGGGAACTCCTCCTGGCTGCGAGGGACAAAGGGACAAAGCAAAARTCTCCTGGGAGCCATCGGRGACAGGAGCAAAGGGCTGRGAGGRACRAAGGAAAAACCTCCAGATCCCCACAGGAAAAYGCGGTGAGGAGTTATTTTGCCGGTGAGGAGGTTTTTTTGCCGGGTGCAGGTGTAAAAGCGCACCTGACACCCTCACAGCCAGGGTA
>NW_026624832.1:26426-27270 GCF_030028575.1 Malurus melanocephalus | reverse complement strand
TGGCAGGATTTTTAAAGCACATATAACACCGGCCTTAAAGCGGTGAGGGACTTACTGGAGCATTAGGGTGAGGCGGGGAGGGGGGAGGAAAAAGGATCTTTGGGAAAATTACGTTTTTCCACAAAAGAAATAAGCAAATCAGGGCCCCTCTGCAGACCTGGGCTTTGCAGATATTCTGTATTTATAGAGACTGTTCTTAAAAAGAAGAAGAAGAAGAAGAAGAAGAAGAAAAAAAATCCCATTTCAATCAGCTGCCACTTTTCTCTCTCCTCTTCCCCACGGGGTTTTGTTCGCCTTTTTATTCCTTTATTTTTACTCTTTTATATATTTTTTAAATTGAATCGGAACTTCACCCCGGTTTGGGGTTTTTTGGGGGGCGCGAGGAGGTGATGAGAGGGTCTCAGGCCGGGAAGGGAAGGAGGGATCCGAGCCGGGCAAGGGGAGCTGCGGGATCTGCTGCTGCCCGGCCGGGAGCGCTGAGGGGGCGGGGGTAGCCAGAGCCCCCCAGGATCAGGGTTTGGGGGGCTCCCGGTCCCCTCCTCCCCTCTCAGCCCAGGAAAAGCAGGAATGGGAAGCGCAGGGGCAGCTCCGGGAGGGAGCGGAGCTCGGGATGGGGACGCGGCTGTGCCGGCGGGCCCGGGGGAGGGAGGGAGGGAAGGAGGGTCGCTGTGTGCCCCCCTCCCCAAAATCCCTCCTCCTCCTCCTCCTCCTCCTCCTCCTCCTCCTCGCGCGGTCCCCGCTCGTCCCCGCTGGCTCCCGGCGCGATCGCGCCACAAAAGGAGCTGGGTGTCACTAATGCCGGTTTATAAAGACGTTTGTCACCCGGAGTTGGGGACAACGGGGG
>NW_026624832.1:20245-22065 GCF_030028575.1 Malurus melanocephalus | reverse complement strand
TGCCCCACAGAGGGATGTCCCCGTGCCCCACAGAGGGGTCTCCTATCCCATAGACGAGTCCCTTGCCCCATCGAGTGGTGTCCCCCACCCCATAGGGGGATCCCGCTGCCCCATAGAGGAGTCCCACTACTCCATAGAGGGATGTCCCTCTGCCTCATAGAGGAGTCCCACTGCCCTATAGAGAGGGGTCCTGCTGTCCTATAAAGGGACACAGAGGGGAGTCCCCCTGCCCACAGAGGGTAGTCTCACTGCCCCACAGAGGGGTCCCCCTGCCCCATAGAGGAGTGTCCCTTACCCTGTAGAGGGGGATCCCCTCCCCACAGAGGGGTGTTTCATTACCCCATAGAGGGCTCCTGTTACCCCAAAGAGGGGAATCCTCCCCCTGCCCCATAGAGGGATGTTCTGCTGCCCCACAGAGTGATGCACCTTTGCCCCCAAAGGACATTCCCTGCCCCTAAAGGACCCTCCCTGGCCCCAAAGGATCCTCCCTGGCCCCAAAGGACCCTCTCTGACCCCAAAGGGCTTTCCCTGTCCCCAGAGGATCTCCCCTGGCCCCAAAGGATCCTCTCTGCCCCCAAGTGACAGTCTCTGGCCCTAAAGGATGCTCTCTGGTCCTAAATGATGTTCCCTTGCCTCAGAAGATTCTTCTTGGCCTTAAAGGCTCCTCCCTGGCCTTAAAGGATCCTCCCTGGCCTTAAAGGATGCTCTCTGGTCCTAAATGATGCTCCCTTGCCCCAGAAGATCCTCCTTGGGCCTAAAGGATCCTCCCGGCTCCCAGAGGACCCTCTCTGGCCCCAAAGGATCTTCCCTGGCCCCAAAGGACCCTCCTTGCCCCCAAATGACGCTCCCTGGCCCCGGAGGTGTTTTGGGGGGGCTCCCGAGCTCTTTTTAGCCGCCCCGTCCCCCTCGGCCCCAGGGGCTCTGCCCGGCCCAGGGAGGAGGAGGAGGAGGAGGAAGGGCCCTTCTCGCTTTTCACTCCTCTCCCGCGGGTTTTTTTCTGGATTTTTTTTTTTTTTTTTTTTTTTTTTTTTTTTTTTTTTTTTTTTTTTTTTTTCAGAAATCGGAAGGCAGCCCCTGGCTGACCCCGGGCAGCGCTGCCAGCGGGGACCCCCGGGCGGGGGGTGCGGGGTCGGGGGGGAGGAGGAAAAAACCCCCCCAGCCCCGAGCCTCAGGGCCCCTTTGTCCCCGGGGATCAAAGGGACGCGGTGGCATCTCCCGAACGGGGGCGGGGGTGGCGTGGGGACACTCATGGGACCGCGGTGCCCGAACCCGAGGGGAATCTGGGCCAAAAAAAAGTGATTTTTCCAGTTTTCCGGGACAATCCTGAAAAAACCCGGCGAGTTTCCAACTTTCTGAGGGAATGGGGTTAAAGAAACGGTGATTTTCACAGTGTTCTGAGGGAATCCGGGACAAAATATTGTGATTTTTCCCGCTTTCTGAGGGAATCGGGGGGAAAAAAATTGTGATTTTTCCCAGTTTTCTGAGGGAATTGGGGCAACCCGGCCCTGCCCCGCCGCCTTTTCCAGCTCGGGAGAGGGGGGGGATGGTCCTGATTCTGTCACTTATTTAATTAATTTAATGTATTTCATTTATTCTTCATTTATTTTTCATTCCCGTGATGGGGGAGGCGCGTCGTTTTGAGCGATTTCACGATTTTTTTCCCGATTTTTGTCGGGGAATTTATGGCGAGGGCAGGAAAGTTGATTCGCCGCTTTTTGAGAGGAACTAAAAAAAAAAACCAAAACCACCCGGGTGCTTCTGGCCTGGCTCAGAGTCGGGACAAAACCACCCGGGAAAACTTCCCCGCTGCTCCACAACTC
>NW_026624832.1:14358-18628 GCF_030028575.1 Malurus melanocephalus | reverse complement strand
TTTGAAAGCTCGGGGGGTGGGGGGATGCTTTTTTTTTCCAGCTTGCTACACTCTCTAAGTGCCTCAATGGCCACTTTAGAAATACAAACAACTTTTTAGAGATAAAATAACCAAACCAGAATGGCACTTTCAATGGGGGAATAGTTGTTGTCCTTTTACCATGGAGTGTGCAGCCGCCTCTGCCTAATCCAGCTTTCATTTTCACCGACAAATGCCAAGAATCCATATCTGTCTCCCAACCCCTCGGGAGCTTGATTACACCACAAAAGGCTGCCATTATCCGCCGCGGAAAACAGGGAGGGGACACGGGGGGCTCGGGCCTCTGACGATGAGGGCATCTCCAAACTATTGACTTAGGGGATGAAGTCAAGAGCAAACACGCGGAGATCTGAGCGCGGGGGGAAAGCGCTCCGGGAGCGCGCACGGGGCGGCGGAAAAAAGGCGGAAAGTCCTCCAAAGTAGCGCGGGAGGGAGTTTGGGGTGGAACGGACCTGCCTGGGGATGGTTTTTCTCCCTCCTCACCCCCGGGCAGGGCAGAGGGGGGAAGGTCCCGCTCGTTCGCCCACCCCCCCGTTCAGATTTTTTTTGGCTTCGCGTGTTTTGTTTTTTTTTCCGTTATGGCGCGATTTAATTTTTTTTTTTTAAAGACCTTCTCCCAGCGTCCCCATTTAGGGGAATTTGGGGCTCTCCGCCCGCTGGGAGTGGGGAAAAAGGGGAAAAAACCACCAAATTCTGCTTCTTGGCAGTGCCAGGATGGTGAGGGAGCTCTGTCCCCTCCCCCCGCGCATCCTGCGACCCCAAGAGACCCTCACCCCAAATTTCGGGGGCCGGGGGAATCCCTGTCCCCGCCCTGGCCGCTGCACCGGGCTCGGGGTGTCTCCCCAAACCGGGACCAAAGCGGGTCAAGGTCTCGGCCGCGGAGCCGCGCTCGCTGCCGGGGCTCGGGCCCACCGAAGGACCCGGAATTGGGGGTTCAGAAGGGTGGGGAGGGGGTGAAACCCCCTGTGTGGGGCCGGCAGGGAGGAACAGTTCCCTCCTCGCCGCTGTTTCCGGGCGCTTTGAGCTCCGCAGCCTCCTCAGCCCCSGCTCGGCCCGGCCTGGGGTGATCCCAGCGCCGCCTGTCCCCTCTCTGGGTCACCTGCGGAGAAATCCGTGAGACGCGAGGTCCCCGAGGCCTCTCCGAAGGAATCCCACCACCCTTAATTACCCTTTAATCAACCCTCCCTCCAAAGAGGGGCTTTGGGGCCAGAAGCTGCGTTTCAGTGTTTTGGGGTCGGGCCGAGCGACCCCAAACCCGCTCCGGTTTAAGGGATTTAAAGGTGCGGAGCTGGGCCGGACCGGGCCCCGCGAGCAGAAAAATCCGAAAAAAAGGCAGAGGCCGGCGGGGAGGTGGGGACAACCTGGAGGATGCAATTTCAAACTCCAAAGGAGCCGAAATTCGGGGTTTTTTTAAGCGAAATTCATCCTGGTGGGGTGCGGGGAGCAAGGCTGAGTTTGCATCATCCCATCTCCGGGCTGAGCGGCTTTTCCTCCTTGTCATAAACGCAGCCGGAGTGCTGAGTTTCTAATATTTAAAAAAAAAAATTAAAAATATTAATCGCCTTTCACGACGCGGAGGAAAAGGTGGTGAACCCGCCGCTGGCTGAGCTGGGCTCGGGGTTTGGGAAAAGCATCCCCCGGCCCCGCACTCCCGCGGACGGTTCGGTGCCTGGCAGGGAAAGAGCAGCTGCTGCGAGCACAGAATGAGCGGTAAAAGAAAAGGGGGGAAAAAAAAATTTAAAAAAAAAAATCCTTGTAATCTTGGGACGTGTTTAATCTGCGTCTCCCCGAATCCCAAAAGGCAGCCGGGCCCCGTCTCTCTGATTTATTTTTACGCTCGCCTCGTTTGCATCCCAAAGAAGTAAACTGCTATTTTTAACCGCCGGTTTAAAGCTTAATTAAAAGCCCCTAAACTGATTGTTTTGAAAATTGATTTAGAGGAATGGCCCCAGGGCTGAGACGCTATCGCAAGCCAAGGCGCGGAGCTCGCAGCGGTGGCTGCGGCTTTAACCCCGGCGCGGCCGGAGCCGCCGGCTGCGGGGGACACGCGGGGGCCGCCGGGCTCCCCGCGCCCTCCGCCATCAAAAGTCCTTTGTTCGAGCGGCTCCCGGCTCGCCCGGGTGCATCTCCGGCGGTTTCCTGGGGTGACGGGCTTTAATTGAATTAAGGGGAGCTCGGAGATGCCGCTGACACCGCGCCGGGGAGGGGAGCACCGCTTCCACCGCGGAGGTGCTCCCAGATCTCTGGACCGGAGATTTTTTTGGGGTGTCCAAACCCCTTTTCCTGCCTCGCCCAGCTCCCTTTTCCAGCTGGCGCTGTCGGAATTCTCTTCCAGAGGGGTTTTACCTGCTGGGAAGGGCCGGGCTGGGAGCTGGGGCTGGCAGGCTCGGYGGAGAGGGAGGGTGGGAAGGGAAGTGGCGTTTCAGCGCCGTAATTAGATGTAAACAAGAATAGAGACGGGGCTCCGTGGTCAGACAACTCGATTGTGAGGGGATTAACACCTCGGTAAACCAATAAAGGCCCCGAGAGCTGCCCAGAGGCCGCGGGCCAGGCAGCAGCGGCAGCCGGGGCTGATGGGCTCCCCCCCGGCAGCGGGGCCGGGCCGGGACATCGAGGACCCCCCGCCCCCCAAAATCGGCCCCGACACGCGCGGGGCCACCCCGGCAATTTTGGGAGTCTGGGGTTGAGGGTTCTGGGCAAAAGTTTGGGGTTCTGTGGGGTTTCTGCTGGCCGGGGGTGACTCCCTGCCCTCCCTCGGGATGCCCGGGTGGGCACCCGCCAGCCCCCGGCGCCCCGAAGCATTTCCCGGCACCCCTGGGCCCGTTAATTCGGGCAATAAACGAGTTAAAGAGGATCCCCCGCCGCCCGAGCCGGGCCAGAGCTCCCCCACCTCCACACGTGCCACCGGGACGCTTTTTCTGGCACGAGGTCCCTTCGACCCTTTAATTTCCCCGTCCCCTGTTAATAACAGCTCGAAAATAATGAAATCCTCCAGCGCCAGCTCGAGCCAAACCCTGCCGGCCGCGGCTTCCCSGGTTCGCCTCCAACCGGGCTTTTGTGGCCGCTCCTTTTCCTCCCAACTCGGCCCCGCTCTCCTTTTCCCCCAGACTCGGAGTGGACCGAGGAGTTTAACCTTTGGGAAAAATTTAAAAAACCCCTCAGGTCCGGCTTTGAGGGATGCGGCTCCGAGTCCGATTTGCCCCGGATTTCTGCCCCGGATTTCTGCCCCGGCTTTGGGGTTGAGAGGGACCCGAAGGGCTCCGAGTCAAACCGAGTTCAATCACCCGGCTCTGTTTTGTTCCCCCCCGTCCCTCCCCGGCTTCCGCGGGCCCGGGGCTCGGCGGGCAGCGCTCTGGGGGCGCGGGCGTTTCTTTCCCCTCCCGATTTGCAAATAAGCGCAAGATTAGCACCAGCAGCTGTTTGGAATTGGAACAATGGAGAGACCTAGGAAGTGGCGAAATTGAAAAAGGAGACCCCCCCGCCCCCTCCCCTAATCACCCGGCTCAAAGTTCACCGAGTCAGACTGCCTGACTCGCCGTGACCTCCGCCGCGGCTTCTCGGGGCTGTTTGCGCTCGGGGGGAGCCGCAAACACCGGGGGAGAGGAGGGGGGAAAAGGGGGCGGGGGGGCGCAGCGGCCACTTTTAATGAAATTTCCTCCAGAAAAGCCAGGACCTGGCGGCGCTGGACGCTCCGCTCCGGCCGCCGGGCTCGGCCCGCGGGGCGGCTTTGGGGTTTCGTGGGGACGGAGGATGGGTTTACCCCCTTTCCATTCTCTCCGGGGGTTCTCCCCCTCCTCGGGGTGCAGACCCCCAAACCGGGGCAGCGTTATCCCGGTCGGGAGGGGCTCCCCGATTTGGGGCCGTGCCCCCCATCCCGGCTCTGCGCTGGCCGGAGCTCTGTGAGAGCGGCAGGGCCGGCGGGAGCGTTTCTTTTTTTTTTTTTCAATGGGATCCCCTAATGGATTTGACTCGGAAATCTCGACTTGACCAGTTTTTTCCTCTTTAAAACAAACTCATTAAACTTGTCAACACTCATTAGGGCCTTGAAGCGCTGAACGGGAGCCGCTGGGGGCTGCGCGGGGAGGGGGCGGCTCGGCCCCGCTCCGAGCCGGGCTCCACGGGGAGGAAAACAAACGCCTTAAAAGAGAAATCAAGGGAGGAGAGAACGGGGCCGGCACGGGGAGGGGGCCGAGCTTGGAAATGGGGGCAGCGCCCCGCGACCCCCCCGGCC
>NW_026624832.1:12320-13222 GCF_030028575.1 Malurus melanocephalus | reverse complement strand
AAAAGTACAAAAAGAAAAAAAAACAGAAAAAAACCCAAACTACTCCAAAACCAGAAAAAAAGACAAAAATACCAAGGAAAAAAAAAATACAAAAAACAAACCCCTCCGAAAACAGAAAAAAAAAGACAAAAATACAAAAACCCCAGCCCCTCCGAGACCTTCTGTTCTTTCCCCCCCGCCCCTGAGAATGAGAACATCAGCTATTCAAGCGTATTGATGAACTCCCCCAAAAAGTTTATTAAGAGGGGCGAAAACAAAGGGACTAAAGGCCGCGGGCAACTGGACGGACAGTTTATAAACTGAGCTGCCATTGTCCCGCCGAGGCAGATGCATGAATACCTCTGAATGGGGCCCTTTGCAGTGACAAGATCAAGCCAGACAACAGCGCGTTAAAAGGGAGGCAGCGCTGCTTCTCTCTCTCGCCCCGACCCCAAAAGATCCGCTCCCCCTGCTCCCCTCCCGCATTCATGGACATCTGCAGGGGGAGGAATAAATAGCGCCTTATAGGGCCGGCGGCTCGGGGAGGGAGGGGGGGTTTTGGGGTTTTGGTGTTCGCCTCCCGCCCCCCCAGCGCCGGCTCTTTGCGCCATATGCTGCGGGCTCGGCCCCTTCTGGGCAGCTCCGGCCGGGCCGGGCCTCGCAGGAGCCCCAGGAATCGCCAACTTTCCTCCCTCTCCCTCCTCTGCCTTTCCCCTCTTTCGTTTTCCTTCTCTCTTCCTTTTCCTTCTCTCTTCCTTTTCCTTCCCCCTCTCTTTCCCTTTCCTTTCCCCTCTCTCCCCTGTCCTTCCCTCACTCTCCAGTTTCCTTCCCCGCATCTCTTTTCCTTCCCCCCTGACCTTTTTCCTCTCTCTCTCTCAGTTTTCTTTCCCCTCCTCTCCCTTTTCCTTCCCCCTTTCCCTTCC
>NW_026624832.1:8633-10424 GCF_030028575.1 Malurus melanocephalus | reverse complement strand
GGGTCAAGAAATGACAAAAATCATCAAATTCCCCTTTTCCAGCCCAACCTTTCTCGTTGTTCCAGGGCTCCCAAATCCCCTCGAGGGGCTGATGTCAACCCAGGTTTGGAGATTCCCAAATCCTGGAGAGGGGGTRGGAGCGGCAGGGGCACAACCGATGTGTTAATAACTGAAAAAAAAACCCAAAACAGCAGCAGGGAGGAGAAAAACACTCGGAAAACGGGGGAAAAAAATCCCAACCGTGGGGAAAAAAATGTGAACCGAAGGGAAAAAATTGAGAACTGAAGGAAAATGTTGGGAATGTTGGGAATGAGGAGAATTCCTGAGTGATCAGCGTTGTAGGGAAAGCGGGTCTGGGTTTGGGGCGGCTCTGCTGCTCCAATCCTTGTCCCTAAGGCAGATTTTGGGCAGAAATTCCCACTAACCCTTCGAGCAAAAGCTTGAAAGATCCTGGATTTTCTTTGGGATCCCAAAATCCCTGGATATTCTTTGGGATCCCCAAACCCTGGATGTTATTTGGGATCCCAAAATCCTTGGATTTTATTTGGGACGGAGTGTCCCAGTTTTTGGCAGCACGCGGGATCCTTTCCATCCCCTCCTCCCAGGGAATATTTTGATTATTTCCCGTTTGGGGTTTCCAGGAGATTTCGCAAATAGGGCGAGGGAGAGGGGAAAAGAGGTGATGAAAAGAGGGGAAAAGATGAGCAGCTCAGGTGATGAAAACCCCCCAAAATTTGGGGTCGTTCCTGTTCCCAGAGCGCTTTCTCCGGGCGAAAACCAAAAGAAAATAAAGGGAAACCACGACCCCATAAAAAATCGGAGCGTTTTCCAGGCCGATCCCGCAGTCCCGCGGTCCCATTTAGCCGCTCCAGGGATTATCACTTGTTGCTGATCCCAGCCCAGCAGGTGTTGTCAGCTATTTCTGATCGCCGCGATTTATCCGGGAGCCGCTGGAATCCCGGCCAGACCGAGCCCCCGGGGAAGATCCCGGACTAAATCAGGGATTAAATAACCTGAAGATGTGGAAAAAAATCAGGATTCTTTTTTTTTTTTTTTTTCTTTTAAATCAGTATCTGGAGTTAACAGATGAAATTCCTTATTTAGTACAAGCTGAAGCATCAAATTTAATAATCAATAAATTCATGAAATTCCCCTGTTACGGCAAAATCCCGGCGGGCGAGGGGATGAGGGGAAAAAAGAGGCTCAAACCCACGAAAATCATGGAATCTCCAGGYGTTAAACACCGCTGCCTTCGGCCTGGAAGTTCCCGTTTTAGAGGAAAAGCGAAAAAATCCGTGATTTTTGCACGGAGAGGGGAGGGATGGAGTGAGAGGTATCCCTTGGATTTTGGGGCCGAGGTTTGGGGTGGGCARGGCAGGGATGAGCCGGGGATATCCCGAGGGAAGATTTTGTGGAATTCCGTCGGCAAAGCCAGGACAGGAACCGTGTGTGGGATCCCCTAAAGCGCAGCCCTGTTCCCGCTTTTCCCTTCACTCCAAAACCCGGCGGGTTCGGCGCGGCCAGTTCCCAAAATTCCCGCGGTTTCGGCGGGAGTTTCGAGCCAAGGTCGAGCACGGACCTGGAGATTTGGTCTCGGAAAAGGAAAATCAGCTCAGAGGGGAAAAGCCCAGGAATAAACCCCGCTCCAGCCCCGGCTTTAGGGCCGTGGGCGGTTTTATTCCGGTGAGAGGATTCCCGGTGTAAGCGGCGTTCTCGGGGATTGGGGCGGCCCCGGTAAGGAGCGTTCCGGGAATAGGGGATCAGCGCCGCGGAGCTCCCAAAACCTCCTCC
>NW_026624832.1:4804-7472 GCF_030028575.1 Malurus melanocephalus | reverse complement strand
AACCGGGAAAAGAGAGAGCCAGAGAACCGGGAAAGAAAGAGCCAGAAATCCTGGAAAGAAAGAGACAGAAACCCGGGGAAAAAAAGAGCCACAGTCCCGGGATAAACCCGGCAAAGAGCCGCTATCCCGGGAAAGAAGAGCCACAATTCCAGGCAAAGGGCCCCTATCCCGGGAAAGAGCCAGAAACCCTAGAAAGAGTCGTAATCCCAGGGAAAAAAAAAAAAAAATAGCCTCAGTCCCGGGATAAACCCGGGAAAGACCCAAAACCTGGCAAAGAAAGAGCCGAAATCTCAGAAAAAAACCCAAAAACAAAACAAAACAAAACAAAAAAAAAAAACCAGAAAGAGCCGCAATCCCAGGAAAAACCACAATCCCGCCGAAGAAAGAGCCGCTGTCCCGGGAAAGAAAGAGACACAATCCCGGAAAGAAAGAGCCGCAATCCCGGGAAAAAAMCCACAAACCCGGGGAAGAGCGGCGATCTCGGGGAAGAAAGAGCCTCAATCCCAGGAAAAGCTACAATCCCGGGAAAGAAAGAGCCACAATCCCAGGAAACAGCCAGAAACCCGGGAAAGAGCCGCTATCCCGGGAAAGAAAGAGACAGAAACCSGGGAAAGAGACAGAATTCCCGGAAAGAAAGAGACAGAAAGCCCTAAAAGAACCGCAATTCCGGGAAAAACCGCAGTCCCGGGAAAAAAAAACCGCAATCCCGGGAAAAAACACAATCCCAGGAAAAACCTCAATCCCGGGAAGCGGCGGTGAGGGAAAAGCCGAGGGACGCCCCCAGCCCAGCCCGGAGCTGTCACGGTCGCGCCCCGCTCTCCAGCTCCCTGGACCGGGATGTTTGGGATGATTTTGGGGTTTTAAAGCAGGGCCTGGAGCTCATTCCTGAATATTCCCGGCATCCAACAAGAGGCTGCTGCCCCCAGCTGGGATCCGGCGCTCCGAGCAAAGCCCGGCTCAGAATTGCCTTAATTAATTAATTAACTCGAGACACAATTGGGGGCTCAGGGAGGGGATGGACCTTGCCATGGAGCCATTCCCGGCTCCAGCCAGGATTCCCGGTGGGAAGAGTGAAAGGCAGTTATTTCCTCCTTTTCCAGGGCAATTTATGCCAAATTTGTTTTTCCCCAGCTCCCCAGCACAAACTCGGTTGAGGGAGGAGAGAAGGAGAGAATTGTATTTCCATTAAATCCCGAAATCAAAGCACATTTCCCCCCAAAAAAGCCTCAAAAACGCCACTTCAGAGSTTTCGGTATCTCCTCTTTTTTTTCCCCAAAAATATTTTAATTTACAAAAACTTTTTGAAGCTTCCCAGGTTCAACATAACAAATGTGAGCTTTGATGTTGGCACTAAAGAACTCCCAGTTAACCCAAAACTCTGGGATGGAGAGGCTGCTGGGAGCACTGGGATCCTGATGGGATCCCAGGTAACCCAAAAATCCAGGATGGAAATGCTGCTGGGGGCACTGGGATCCCAAAAATCCGGGATGGAAAGGCAGCTGGGAGCACTGGGATCCCAAAAATCCGGGATGGAAAGGCTGCTGGGAGAACTGGGATCCCAAAACTCTGGGATGGAGAGGCTGCTGGGGGTACTGGGATCCTGGCAAGATCCCAGTTAACCCAAAAATCCAGGATGGAAATGCTGCTGGGAGCACTGGGATCCCAAAAATCCGGGATGGAGAGGCTGCTGGGAACAGTGGGATCCCTTGGGAATGTTGTGCGTGGGGTGGATATTCCCCGCTTTGCTCCACCCAGAAAAGGAGAATTTGGGGTTTGGGGMAGGAAGGAGAGATTTTGGAAAGGGTTCCAGGGAAATGGGATCGGCTGGAAAACCTGGGAATGTCGGCAGTGTGTCCTCAGTGGGGTTTGGGGTACAGAAAATGGGAAAAATCATCAGGATTTTTGTAGGGATGGGAATGAGAGCCTGGAGGTGTCACCTCGTGTCCCACAGGGAGCTGCTGGGTCAGGAAGGAATTGGGAATTCCTGAACATTCCCAAAGCAGCTCAGAGCTGGGGCTCAATTGGGAATTCCTGAACATTCCCAAAGCAGCTCAGAGCTGGGGCTCAATTGGGAATTCCTGAACATTCCCAAACCATCTCCAAGCTGAGGCTCAATTGGGAATTGCTCCACATTCCCAAAGCAGCTCCGAGCTGAGGCTTTGAGATCAAAAATATCGAGGAACGGCTTCACTTTGGGTGGTTCTGGAAGCTGAGGGGGGATTTGTGCAGAAGCTGAAAGAATTTGGGATCTGGGATCCCAAAAAAAMMCCAAATTCTGCACCTCCTGGGTTMAATGTCTGTGCAGGATTTAGGATATTTGGGAAACAATTCCAAATCTCCAAATCTCATGGGGACGGCRGAAAAATCCACCCGTTCCCGGCAGCGAAAATGGGATTTTCCGCTGGAGATTTCCACGGATCAGGGCAGGGATCGGTTCCTCCCTCTCCTTTTCCCCATCCCGAAATTTCTGGTCTGGGATTCATTGCCCCATGGAAAATGGGTTTGGGTTTTCCCGGGGCACAGGAAAAGGGTGGGCGCTCACAACGCCCTTGTCCCGATTCGATTTTCCGCCGGGAATTCCGTGCTGGAAATTCGCCCCCGGATTTYTTGTGGCAGTTCCCAAAACCTGCAGTTGATCAGGTTTGGGTTTAATTCCATCCATCTGAGC
>NW_026624832.1:0-3943 GCF_030028575.1 Malurus melanocephalus | reverse complement strand
TCCTATATTTCATCTTCTGCCATGATTTTTCCTATATTTCTTCTTCTGAGTGGTTCCATATCCCAAATCTATGGAATGTTTGAAGCCCATCCCAAACCTACGGAAGTTGTGCCGTCCAAACCTTTAGGATTTGTGCGATCCATCCCAAATCTATGGGATTTGCACAGCCCATCCCAAACCTATGAAAGCTGTGCAGTCCAAATCTTTGGGATTTGTGCGATCCATCGCAAACCTGTGGGATTTGCGGATTGCAAACCTATGGGATTTGTGGGATCCAAACCTATGGGACTTGTACAGTCCATCCCAAACCTATGGAATTTTTGGGATCCAAACCTACAGGATTTGCACAATCCATCCCAAATCTATGGAAGTTTTGGGATCAAACCTTTGGGATTTGTGCGGTCCATCCCAAACCTATGGGATTTTTACAATCCATCCCGAACCTATGGAATTTGTGTTATAGACCCCAAACCTATGGGATTTGTGGGATCCAAACCTCTGGGAATTGCATGATCCATCGTGAACAATGGGATTCGCACAATCCGAATCTATGGGATTTGTGGGATCCAAACCTATGGGATTTGCACAGTCCATCCCAAACCTATGGAAGTTGTGTTATCGACCCCAAACCTATGGGATTTGTGGCATCCAAACCTATGGGATTTGCATAATCCATCCCAAACCTATGGACGTTTTGGGATCCAAACCTATGGGATTTGTCCAGTCCATCCCAAACCTATGGGATTTGTACAATCCATCCCAAATCTATGGAAGTTTTGGGATCAAACCTTTGGGATTTGTGCGGTCCATCCCAAACCTATGGAAGCTGTGTTATAGACCCCAAACCTATGGGATTTGTGGGATCAAAACCTCAGGGAATTGCATCATCCATTGTGAACCTGTGGGATTTGCACAATCCAAAAATATGGGATTTGTGGGATCCAAACCTATGGGGTTTGTGGCATCCAGACCTCTGGGAATTGCGCGGTTGATTGCGAACTTGTGGGATTTGCGCAATCCGAATTTATGGGATTTGTGGAATCCAAACCTATGGGATTTGTACAATCCAAACCTATGGAATTCGAGCGATCCATCCCAAACCTCTGGAAATTGTGGGGATCCAGACCTTTGGGATTTGCACACTCCATCCCAAACCTATGGAAGCTGAGCAATCCATCTCTGGATCCTCTTTAAGGCAAATTCCCCTGTTCCTTTTCCTGGATCCTGTTTGGGGCTGATAACCCCAAACCAGGGAATTTCCTGGAATTTCCCCTAATCCCCGCTCCTAAATCCTCAGTCCCCAAATCCTCATCCCGTTCCTATTCCTGGATCCTGTTTAGGGCCAATTCCCTTTAACCAGTGCAATTCCTGGTCATTCTCTGCATTCCYAGTCCCCAAATCCCATCCCATTCCTTTCCCTGGATCCTTTCTTGTGCTTTTCCCCAGATTACAGCTGGGATGGGGGCCAGGCGGGTCGGGAGCAGCGGGATTTTTGGGGTCAGCGGGATTTTTGGGAACAGTGGGATTTTTAGGGAGCAGCGGAACTTTTGGGTGCGCTGGAATTTTTGGGTGCAGTGGGATTTTTGGGAGTAGCGGGATTTTTGGGGCACAGCAGGATTTTTAGGAACAATGGGATTTTTGGGAGCAGCGGTATTTTTTTGGTAGCAGCGGGATTTTTGGGCACAGCGGGATTTTTGGGGTGCAGTGGGATTTTTGGTAGCAGTGGGATTTTTGGGTGCAGTGGGATTTTTGGGTGCAGTGGGATTTTGGGAGCAGCGGGATTTTTGGGGCACAGCAGGATTTTTGGGAACAGCAGGATTTTTAGGGAGCAGTGGAACTTTTGGGTGCAGTGGGATTTTTGGGAGCAGTGCGATTTTTGCGTGCAGTGGGATTTTTGTGTGCTGTGGGATTTTTGGGGTGCAGTGGGATTTTTGGGTGCAGTGGGATTTTTGGAGTGCAGCGGGATTTTTGCGTGCAGTGGGATTTTTGCGTGCAGTGGGATTGATTTTTGGGGCACAGCCACCACCTGGCTGCCACTCCCGGAGGCGCTGGGAACCCCTCGGAGCCGGCGCCCATTTGGTTGTGATTTCGTCGCGCTGGAGCCGCCGCAGCCAAAGCCAAACCCTCCAGAACCCTGGAAACAATCCAGACCCCTCTGGAAAGCGAAATTATTCCCAAGGGTTGAAAGGAAAAAGGGGAGAAAAAAAGGAGCCTGATTTTCTGTGGGTTTTTTTTTTTTTTCTGTTGTTTTTGCGGTTTTTTTTCCCACTTTTCCCAAAGTTTGGACTCGTTCTCTGGTGTTTTCGGGAGCGCGGCCACGCAAAAAATCATAATTTCCCAGTAATTCCATTTGTTCCCAGCAGTTTGGTGGACAGCCCCATTCCTAAGGAATGAAAATTCCCACTTTGGGGAATTTTTTATTTCCCTTTTTTTTTTTTAAACTTTCCTCTCCCAAAAAACCCCAAGGAATCGCCTCGGGAGGAGCTCCCTCGTTGCAATCATGAAGCTGGGGGTTGTTAAATAAACTGGGAATTGTTTTTTCCTGGGAATTCCTGCATGGGGAAGGTTTGGGATTGGATTTTTGTTGGAATGTGGGGAATAATTGGCTCACGTGGGGCAGGACAGACCCGGCGGTAAATCAGATGTTTGGGTTTTTTCTGGCAGAAATTGGAAGGGTCCCGTGGAGACGGAGGTGTTGATTAAATCAAATTAAATCCAGGGATTTGATTAAATCAAATTAAATCCAGGGATTCTTCAAGGCTCTCTTGGCTCGATATTCCCAAATATTTGGGATGTTTTATCCAGCCAATTCAGGAGTCAATTTACACCACTGGAAATGCATCATTCCCCTTTCCCTGGAGGAAAACTCCTGGAAAAAGCTCCCAGGCTTGGGTTTTTTTTTTATCCCAAATTACGGGATTTTGGTTCAGGGACTGTTTTCTTCTAGGATTTCTGGTGCGCTGGGTGAAGGGAAAGGGAGAGGCCGATATTTCAAGAATTTTATACGGATTTAATTTGAGCTGCTCAGTCCAGCTGTCCCAACTCAACATTCCCAAATATTTGGGATGTTTTATCCAGCAATTATGGAGTCAATTTACACCACTGGAAATGCGTCATTCCCCTTTCTCGGGAGGAAAACTCCTGGAAAAAGCTCCCCGGCTTGGGATTTTTTATCCCAGATTATTATGGGATTTCTGCACAGGGACAGTTTTCTTTTAGGATTTCTGGTGTGCCAGGTGAAGGGAAAGGGAGAGGCCGATATTTCGGTAATTTAATAGGAATTTCATTTGAAAGCTGCTCAATCCGGCTCTCCCAGTTCGATATTCCCAAATATTTGGGATATTTCATCAAGCTAATTAAGGAGCCAATTTACACCACTGGAAATGCGTCATTCCCCTTTCCTGGGCTCAACCAGGAGGAAAAAATCCTGGAAAAAGCTCCTGGGTTTTTTATCCCAAATCTATTTATTTTATAAGATTTTTTTTTAATATATATCCCAAATTATGGAATTTTAGTGCAGGGACTGTTTTCTTTTAGGATTCCTGAGCTTCCTGGTGSACTGTGCCAAGGGAAGGGAGAGGCTGATATTTTGGGAATTTTATAGGAATTTMTTTTGTAGGACTGTAGGGACATTGGGAATTCCAGGTTGTGGGGCATCAAAGAATGGGTGCGATGGGATGAGTGATGGATAAACGGATCCGGAAAGGGAAACTGCTCCCGGGGTGGGAATATCGGGATCTGCAGGGGAAGGAGGGGTTGGCATCCTGGATTTCCTGGATCTGCAGGGAAAGGAAAATTTGGCATCCTGGAATGTTGGGATCTGCAAGGAAAGGAGCAGTTGGATGTCCTGGATCCGTGGGGGAAGTGGGAGTTGGATTTCCTGGATCTGCAGAGACATGGGGGTTGGATTTCCTGGATCTTCAGGGTAAAGAGGGTTTGGCAT
>NW_026624831.1:26098-27220 GCF_030028575.1 Malurus melanocephalus | reverse complement strand
CGTGGGGCCGCTGGCGCGGGATCTGGGGCTCAGCGCGGACGAGCTGCCGGCGCGCAAGCTGCGGCTGAGCGAGGAGAAGCAATACTTCACGGTGAATGAGGAAAACGGGAACTTGTACGTGAATGAGAGGCTGGACCGGGAGGAGATTTGCGGCGAGTCGGCGACCTGTTCCGTCAGCTTCGAGGTGCTGGTGCACAACCCGCTGAACGTTTTCCACGTCGAGGTGGCCATCGAGGACGTGAACGACAACTCCCCGGCTTTCAGCAAGGCTTCTCTGGACCTTGAGATCGGTGAATGGACTCTTTCTGGTGCTCGTTTTCCTCTGGAGATGGCACGAGACCCCGACGCAGGAAGCAACTCACTCCTCACTTACCAGCTCAGCAGCAACCCATCCTTCTCTGTGTCCATGAAGGAAAAGGTGGGTGGAAAGAAGCAGCTAGAATTAGTGTTGGAGAAAGCGTTGGACCGGGAGAAGCAGAGCTCCTTTGAGTTGGTGCTGATGGCCGTGGATGCTGGGGAACCCGCGAGGTCCGGGACTGTTCAGGTTCGGGTCAATGTGACGGATGCAAATGATAATCCACCAGTGTTCAGCAAAAGCGTCTACGAGGCACGAGTGGCCGAGAATCTGCCTTTGGGGTCGCTGGTGCTTCGAGTGCGGGCCACGGATGCAGACGCGGGCTCCAACGGGCTGATCTCCTATTCCTTCGGCAGCATCCCAGACGCCGTCAGGGCTTTGTTTGCTGTCGACAGCGAGAGCGGCGAGCTCAGGACGCTGGGTTCCCTCGATTTCGAGGAGAAGAGTAAATATATTTTCGGCCTCGAGGCGACGGACGGCGGCGGGCTCACTGATCAGTGTGAAGTTCAGATAGATATCACAGACGAGAATGACAACGCCCCCGAGATCACAATTCTGTCGCTGTCGAGTCCGGTGCCCGAGGACGCGCCGACCGGCACTGTGGTAGCCGTGCTGAAAGCGCGAGACAGAGACTCTGGAGAGAACGGTCAGGTGTCGTGCGAATTGTCGGGCGAGGCGCCGCTGTCGATCGTGGCGTCGTCGGGCGGCTCGTACAAGGTGGTGACGGCGAGCGCGCTGGACCGCGAGCAGGCGTCCGAGCACCGCGT
>NW_026624831.1:19657-23705 GCF_030028575.1 Malurus melanocephalus | reverse complement strand
CGGTACTTCTGCTCTCCTACAGTATTTAGCTGTATAGGTGTCCTTCTAACCTGAAGATTCAAGGTTTAGATGAATACTAATATATGTCAATCTTTAACACCGTGATTTCTGAGTAAACAGAAGTAATTTCTTGGTCTTTCAAGCTTTAGAAATTATTGTTTGAGTGTAAATATCTCTAAATTATACAAAGCATCAATGTATGTGGCCTACTAAGAGGGAAAATAACCCATTAAAATTTACTTTGTCTGTATTAGCTTCTGTGGTATTGCAATATTTGAATGCAATCCAGTTTCTATAACCCAGTTTTAAAAATACTGGGGAGAATAGACTACTATCGGGAAAACACATACATAAGAAAAAAATTAGAGCAAACTGAAACTGCTGTAGAATCAGCAACAGTTTGCTGTTGAAGTCTGTAGAACAAGGAGAGGAGACGAGGCAGATGTACCTGCATTTGTACTCAAGCACTTTTCCCCAAAGTTTGAGGGGAGACGAGCAGGTGATTGTGGCCATGTGCACTGCAGCTGCTTATAGTACCCACGCGGGAAGGGACCAAGTGACCTAAAACCCGAAACCAGGAGCGAGGGATGGAAATGAAGTACTTAGAGAAGTAAATGTTAAGTGCTTAAGGCAAATACGTGAGAATGAGCCCGATTGCTGTGGTTCTCCTGGGGAGGGTCTGAATGTCACATTTCCTACGTCAGATGTATTCTGTAATGATTGCTATTAAAATCGTGATGGAGATTGTACTTTTGCAGTAATAGGGTAGGACTGATCATACTATGAGCGACATATTAGGATAATCTTCTTTACATATAATATATCCGCATTAGTAAATGACTTTTCCCGAGAGGTAGATATAGCACAACCACAAGAAATCTCGAGCTTTCTCTCGCTCGTGATCAATTAAAGGTCGCAGGTCGGCTGGAGAAAAGCCGAGGCTGGATCCATGTCTCCGTGGCAAATGCCCCATCCCCGCGAGCTGCCCGTGGGTGAGGCAGAGCGACAGCGCTCGGTGCCTGCAGTGCCGGGAGGAGGCTGCGGGCGCCGCTGTTGACCGAGAGGAGCGAGAGGAAGATCGGRGCGCTGCAGCCCCGCCCGCTGCGGACCGGCACGATCGTTAAATCACTGGATTTYTGGTTCGGCGGTCTGGAGGTCTTGCGATCGTTCCGGCGGCACCGAACCCAGCTGAACAAGGCAGAGGGGCCGGCGGAAGCGGCTGGAAGCGTGAGGCTCATCGGTGATCGGCGCCGGGGAGCATCCGGCGACTAAAATGTGTGCGGCAGGGAGGCGCTGGAGGAGATGGCAGCGAGCTCTGCTCTGGTGCGTTCTGCTGGCAGTGTGGGAGGCGGCGTGGGGGCAGCTGCGCTACTCGGTGCCCGAGGAGATGCCCAAGGGCTCGTTCGTGGGCGATGTGGCCAAGGATCTGGGACTGCAGCTGCCGGCGCTCAGCGACCGCGGTGTTCGCATTGTATCTGAAGATAGGACGCAGTATTTCTCTTTGCACGGGAAGACGGGACATTTAGTGACGGCGGAGAGGATCGACAGAGAGCAGCTGTGCGAGAGCGTGCAGCAATGCGTGCTGCGCTGTGAGCTGATAGTGGAGGGGGAAATGNCTTTCCTTGGTTGATAGGGTTAATCGCTATGGCTGTGATCTAGAATCAGGTCAGATTCTAGAAATGCTTAAGGCCGTAATGAAAAATCCGGAAGTAGTGGTTGGAGAAGGGGAGCGCTGCAGGCTGATTCAGAGCAGGCTCGGATGTTCAAGTGACAAATAACAAAACAGGGAAGGAAGGGCAGACCTTTTCAGTTGGGGTGTCATTGCTGCTGTGTGCCGATCCTCGGGCTCTGGCAATCCAGTGTGTCTGTAGGAAGTCAAGTCTGACACCCAGTGAGAAAAAACTAATTCAAAAACTACTGCTACAAAAACCTGTCCAGAGAAAACATTGTGCTTTCCTACTATGGGATAAGATTCATAATACCTTGCATGTAATATTAAGAGACAATTATATACTTTTTTTACCGTGCTGTAGAAATTATTTTACCGGAAGAGTCTTGCTATTTGTGTCTGGTCTCAATCACTTGGAGGATCAACACAGGAATACACTGGAGAAAAGCCGACGAGAGACGCCTCCACCGGTCACTGAAAGTGACCTCATGTCTCCAAGGATACTGCAAAGAGACGAGCCGCCCGCGGACAAGGCAGGGAGGGCAGAGCTCGGCAGCGCTCGGTGCCTGCAGTGCCGGGAGGAGGCTGCGGGCGCCGCTGTTGACCGAGAGGAGCGAGAGCAAGATCGGAGCGCTGCAGCCCCGCCCGCTGCGGACCGGCYCWCTSGCTAGATCACTGGACTCCTGGCTCGGCAAACGTTCTGTTTCAGATCGTTCCGATGGTGCGGATCTGTTCTGCAGCAAAGCGGAGGGGTAGCCGGCGGCAGCGGTGAGGAGCAGAGTGGCGGTAGACTGTGGGGAGCTGTCTGCAGTGTTTCGGTGGTGGCGGTGCCGCGGCGGAGATGAGCGCGGCGGGGAAGCGCTGGGGCCGGCGGCAGCGAGCTCTGCTCTGGGGTGTTCTGCTGGCGGTGTGGGAGGCGGTGTGGGGGCAGCTGCGCTACTCGGTGCCCGAGGAGATGCCCAAGGGCTCGTTCGTGGGCGATGTGGCCAAGGACCTGGGGTTGCAGCTGCCGGCGCTGCAAGACGGCGGCGTCCGCATTGTTTCTGAAGGTAGGACACAGTATTTCACTCTGCACGGGAAGACGGGACATTTAGTGACGGCGGAGAGGATCGACAGAGAGCAGCTGTGCGGGAGCGTGCAGCAATGCGTGCTGCGCTGTGAGCTGATAGTGGAGGGGGAAATGAAAGTTTATGGAATCCAAGTGGAAATCGTGGATGTTAACGACAACACGCCGAGCTTTCGAGAGGCACAAATTGAACTTAGAATGAGTGAGGCGACAGCCCCGGGCTCGCGGTTTCCTCTGCCAAATGCTGACGATCCGGACTCGGGCAGGAATTCCCTGCAGAGCTACGAGCTGAGCGGCGACGAGCACTTCTCGCTGGCCGTGCAGGCGGGCCCCGGCGGCGATCAGCGTCCCGAGCTGGTGCTGGCGAAGGCGCTGGACCGGGAGGAGGCGGCGTTTCACGAGCTGGCGCTGAGGGCGAGTGACGGCGGCGATCCGGCACGGACGGGCACGGCGCGGATCCGTGTGACGGTGCTGGATGCGAACGACAACGCTCCCGTGTTCAGCCAGGCGGAGTACACGGTGCGTGTGCCTGAGGACGTTCCCGTGGGCTCCGTCCTTCTC
The DNA here is from genome assembly GCF_030028575.1 of Malurus melanocephalus. Lineage (NCBI taxonomy): Eukaryota > Metazoa > Chordata > Aves > Passeriformes > Maluridae > Malurus > Malurus melanocephalus. The sequence continues at coordinate 20,409 of NW_026624831.1, read as the reverse complement.
ACGGTCACGGCCAGCGATGACGACGAAGGGCTCTACGGACAAGTGAAGTACTCGCTGAATAAAATCACCGAGAAAGCATCGCAGACTTTCCGGCTGGACGGCGACACCGGGGCAATCAGCCTGTTGCGGAGCCTGGACTTCGAGGATGGCGACTCTTACGAACTGGAGGTGCAGGCACATGATGGGGGAGGCCTGTTTGATACGACAAAAATCGAGATTACAGTGACAGACGTCAATGACAATGTGCCTGAGATCTCCGTGCGGTCATCAGTGAAAGAGATCTCGGAAGATGCCCCTTCCGGGACGGTGGTAGCCCTGCTACACGTGAGGGACCGGGACTCGGGAGCTAACGGCGAGGTGCACTGCTCGCTGGACGGGGACGTTCCGTTCCGGCTGGAGAAGACGTTTGAGGATTACTACCGTGTGGTGACATCGAGAGAGCTGGACCGTGAGCAGGTGTCCGAGTACAACGTGACGGTGCGGGCGGCCGATGGCGGGTCGCCGCCGCTGCAGAGCAGCGCGGTGCTGGCGCTGCGGGTGCTGGACGTGAATGACAACGCGCCGGTGTTCGCGCAGGAGCGCTACAGCGCGCGGCTGGCGGAGAACAACGCGGCGGGCGCGCTGGTGCTGACGGTGCGCGCGTCGGACGCGGACTGGGGGCAGAACGCGCGCGTGCGCTACCGGCTGTCGGAGGGGCGGGTGCGGGGCGCGCCGCTGTCGTCGTACGTGTCGGTGCAGGCGGAGACGGGCGC
>NW_026624831.1:17484-18647 GCF_030028575.1 Malurus melanocephalus | reverse complement strand
CACCCGCAGACCCCACCTCTGTCCCGGTGAGTTTCTCCAGCCAGATTTTCTTCGCGACGCTTTTCCCCGATGCTCCCCTTTCCGGACCCTATTCTAATGCTTGCATAGGAGGTTTTGCTGAGAACAAAGCAACAGCTTCATTCAGCAAACGTTCTGAAGTCTCGTGCCTCTTGCTGTGGGGAGATAAATGTGTGGTCGGTGATCACCCTGCCAGCTGGTCGAGGAAGCCGGAGAAGGGAGGCTGCTGTTGGCAGGTGGTTCATTAGATCAGAAATTTGGTTGTTTATCAGGTTCCAGGCCTTTCCCCCCTGTTTAACTCTGCTGGGTAGAATCTGTGTTTCTGTTACTATTAGATCTTCTGTGGTGATGCAGTGTATTATTAAGATGTTGACGTTTTCCTTATTCACAGGCTCATGTGTTTCCCAGTACCACGTGTACTTGAATAGGTTGCGTATGTTTTCAACAAAGTGTTGATAGCTTCGTGTGGAACTTCTCTGTGCGTTGTGCTGAGCTTTTATTGTTCTCCATGATACATAATGGAGATCAGCAGGAAATGTCTTTGGGTTTATCCATGCTTTGAATTTTGTCCCCAGAAKAAGACTGGGCCAAGTGACTACTGCCCCTTGATGATGTGTATCTACCTGTTATGAAGATGAAGGGTCCTTTTGAWGGTTGTGACCATTTCAAAAGCCTGTGTATGTCTGCATGTGGAGGAGGAAACACAGGAGGAAATTGCAGAGGTGTTTTGCTGATTTCTTTGTTTTTAAGACAGCTATGTCAAATGGAGCTGGATGAGCTTTGGTTATGAAATATGTGCTGTGGCAAGAGAATTGCCTGAGTGGGAAGGGAAAGATTCAAGGTGCGGAGGGAGATAAAAGAAGGGTGTGATTCCAAATTTGCAGGTATTCACTGACTCTCTTGGAGGATTGCCTATCTGTTCCTTTTAGATCTATGAACTCCTTTCACAGAATTTCATAGGGCAGACAAATGTATCTTCCATAGTACAGAAATGTAAAAATAACTATGTGAAAACCATGGTCTGAAGAGAAAATCATCTAGGGAACTGGGTCTTCACTCTCATGTGTTTTCAGGATATATGGGTGAAAGAACACCATGGATGTTGTGAAGGGTTGGAGATTTCAGTCCTGTGAGCTGTGCCTCAA
>NW_026624831.1:12700-15339 GCF_030028575.1 Malurus melanocephalus | reverse complement strand
AGTCTTTAGGGTAATACTTGTAGCTTGATACCTCAGAGACTTCCAGGTGCTCTTAGGGATGAATTTCAAGACCTGCAATAAAGGCCTAGAAGAAAATTCACCATGAACACCTCTGACTCCTGATTGTCTTCTAAGGCTTCCTTTCCTTATCTGATTTTTGTTTTGGGGGTTTTGTGTTTTGGGGGTTTTGTGTTTTGGCATTTTGTTTTGATTTGTTTTTCCCTGATTTACTTTGTAAGCGGGTGTACTTACAAATACCAACAACAGATATTTTAGCAATGTATCATGTGTTAGTGTCTCTTGCTCTTGCACAAGTGGGAGTGAAAGGCAGGAAATAAGAGAGTGACTTTGTGTTCTGTTATTGTTGTGAGAAACAGAGGTGAATACCACCTTAGTAGAAGTTGCATTTCATTGGAAAAGAGCAGTGGATAAAGAAGGGGAGGAGATTCCCTCTCAGTCATTSGTTTGATGAGTCATTGTTGGATGATTGCTAATCCTTTATTTTGAGTTTTTATCAATCAAGCACTTTAGAATCCTCCAGTTGCTTCTCAGAATGGTGGTGAGCACGTCACTTCCCTTCTGGGTGGGATTGTAGTGCAGTGTCATCTCATGATAAATTTGATGAGTAAGGAGATGGCCACAAGCAAACCTGGCAGTTGCATGGGGCAGAAGGAGGAGAGGACAGGGGAGCTCTGTGTGTGAGGCTGTAGAAGAACTTGGTCATTCCCTTGCTTGTCATCTGTCATGGATAACACAAGCTTGTTCCTGATGGAGTACAGTGTGATTTGAGTTGTTTCTGCAGAGCATGTGAGACCTACAAAATATTATCACATGTCATCTGTTTATTTCTATGTGTTTCTAACTATTGCGTTGCTTGTTGTCATGAACTCAACCTCAGAGTGTCTGATCCTGTGTGGAAGGTCACATCTGTCCCAATTGTTTGAGCACCGGTGAAGTTCCCAACATGCCTGTGATGTTTACGCCTGTAGAGAGGAAGGGTTTCATAAGCACATTTGAGCTATTCCAGGAGCACTTTGTGTGTAGTGTAACAATTGAGAAATATCTCTGCTGCAGCCCTCAAGGTGCAGAGTGGGCACCGGCCCTGCCACAGATCATCAACAGATGATCAACCATCATCAGATCAGGGACATGTGAGAGAATGTGTGCAGTGTCCCCCACATCATCACCCCGGGGAACATGTTGGGCAGTCATCTGGAGGCTGTTAAATGGATGAGGAACAGGTTGGATAGTCACCCCCAAAGGGTTATAGAGAGTGTCTCAATGTCCAGGTGGAAAGCAGTAACTTGTGTTGTCCCTCAGGAGTCATWACTGGAACCAGTACTGTTTAGTGTCCTCACAGAMAATGGAATCGAACACACCTTATGGAAATGTGCAGYTGACACCAAGCTGAGTTGATTCACGAGAGGGCAGAGATATCAGTRAGGGTCAGGCTKGGGAAATGGCTCCATGCAAACATGAAGAAGTTGAACAAGGTCCTGCACCTGGTTTGGGGCCATCCCCCRTTACAGGTGAGAGTTGGGGAGAGGGAACAGCTTTGCAGTGAAGTACTTTGGGTTAATGGTGGGGGATAAGATGGGACATGATTTGGCAAGGTACGTCTTCTACTCAAACTGTGTCCTGCACTAAATAAATAATACTCTGACCAGAAAGTCGAGGAAGATCCTTCCCCCTGTCTAAACTTTTTTGCGAGACCTAGCCTGCATGCAGGTCTTGGGCCAAGATTCCAAATGGGCATCTTAGCATCCCCAAAAGGATCATGAATGTGATCTGAGAGTTGAAACATCTCTSCTATGCAGAGGAACTGAAGGAGTTTCAATCTCCAGGCATGGAGAAAAGATGCCTCTGTGCAGACTTTTCAAAATATTTTTGTTGCTTCAATTTAGACATTAAGAAAGATGGAGAGARCTCTTTTTTCCCAGGGCCTTTGTTCACAGGACAGCAGACAAAGGTTTTAACTGAAGAGAGGTTTGGATTAGGAGAAATGTTTAGAGTGGAAGCTGAGAAAGTGGAGCATATTGCCCAAAAAAGTAATCAGTATGCGTGCAACATTCACGTCCAGAAAGAAGTGTTCTTTCTCATGGCAGAGRTGTGAATTCAATGGCCTGTAGAGAAACATTCCAGCTGAAAATATTGTTTGGTGTTATAAAGAACTCAGCATTGCTTTGCAGCTTCCCATTGTTAGGCCCTGGAATATGGACTTGCAAGTTAAGGAATGTGAATTAGAAACAAAAGACTAAATGTTAACCTGCTGTTTTAGTGCACTTTACTTTACGCTGATCTATCTCTCAGGTTAGTTCATCCCAAGYAATCAAAGGAGAATTCAAGATACATATTGCTAAAAAGCCCGTGAAGTCATTCYTATAATATTATTTATTGCTCCTATAGATGGGCTGTGATTTTATTAAGACCAGCTGAATTCCATTCTTTACTTCCCTGCCAATTGTGTTTGCCTCTGACTATTCAATGTGACTCAAAATTATGCACAAAGAGYTCCTGGGAACGCATGTGAGATAGAAAAGCCTTCAGACCTCTATAAAACAAGTATTTCTGGACTTGCTGTTTCCGATCTAAAAAAGACCCCGGAGCCGGTGCAGCCCCCGAGCGCCTCCCAAAGCCGG
>NW_026624831.1:10485-11770 GCF_030028575.1 Malurus melanocephalus | reverse complement strand
AGCGCTGCTGGCCGCGGTGCTGCTGTGCCTGTGCTGCCGGGCGGCGGCGGAGCGGGTCCGCTACTCCATCCCCGAGGAGCTGGGCAGAGGCTCGCTCGTGGGGCCGCTGGCGCGGGATCTGGGGCTCAGCRCGGACGAGCTGCCGGCGCGCAAGCTGCGGCTGAGCGAGGAGAAGCAATACTTCACGGTGAGTGAGGAAAACGGGAATCTGTACGTGAATGAGAGGCTGGACCGGGAGGAGATGTGCGGAGAGTCGGCATCCTGCTCCATCAGCTTCGAGGTGCTGGTGCACAACCCACTGAACGTTTTCCACGTCGAGCTGGCAATTGTAGACGTGAACGACAACTCCCCGGCCTTCAGCAAATCTTCTCTGGACCTCGAGATAGGTGAATGGACTCTTCCTGGTGCACGTTTTCCCCTGGAGATGGCAAGAGATGCTGATGTGGGCAGCAACTCTCTGCTGACTTACCAGCTCACCAGCAACCCGTCGTTCGCTTTGGCCATGAAGGAGAACCCGGGTGGAAAGAAGCAGCCTGAATTAGTGCTGGAGAAAGCGTTGGACCGAGAGAAGCAGAGCTCCTTCGAGCTGGTGCTGATGGCGGTGGATGGTGGGGACCCCGCGAGGTCCGGGACTGTACAAGTTCGCGTCAACGTAACAGACGCCAACGACAATCCACCCGTGTTCAGCAAAAGAATCTATGAGGCGCGAGTGGCGGAGAATTTACCAGTGGGGTCACTGGTGTTGCAGGTGCTGGCCACGGATGCGGATGCGGGTTCCAACGGGCTGATTTCCTACTTCTTCGGCAACGTTCCAGAAGACTTCCGAGTGCTGTTTGCAGTCGACAGCGAGAGTGGCGAGCTCAGGACAGCGGCTGCCCTAGATTTCGAGGAAAAACATAAATACACCTTCGGGCTGGAAGCGAGAGACGGCGGCGGTCTCACAGATCACTGCGAAGTGGAGATAGACATCACGGACGAAAACGACAACGCCCCCGAAATCACGATTCTGTCCCTCTCGAGCCCGGTGCCCGAGGATGCGCCGACCGGCACCGTGGTAGCCGTGCTGAAAGTGCGCGACAGAGACTCAGGCGAGAACGGTCAGGTGTCGTGCGAGCTGTCGGGAGAGGCGCCGCTGTCGATCGTGGCGTCGTCGGGCGGCTCGTACAAGGTGGTGACGGCGAGCGCGCTGGACCGCGAGCAGGCGTCCGAGCACCGCGTGACGGTGGTGGCCCGGGACCGCGGGCGGCCGGCGCTGTGGAGCAGCACGGAGCTGGTGCTGGAGGTG
>NW_026624831.1:6871-9453 GCF_030028575.1 Malurus melanocephalus | reverse complement strand
CCTTCCCGGCCGACTTCTGCGAGGGCACCTTGCCCTACTCCTACAACCTGTGCGTGGCGGCGCCGGCCCGCGCCGTGCCCGAGGCCGCTTGGCCGCCGCCGCCGGTGCCCATCCTGTCGGCGGAGGAGCTTCTGGGCGGGGATTGCTGCGAGAAGCCGATCACAAACACCAGCGCCGTTGCGGCAGAGCTGCCTGGCGATCCCGATGCACCGCAGGTTTGTAAAGCTGTGTCTTGCTTATGTCCTTGAAGCTTTCCGAATGTCTTTCCCGTTCCCCTGGTTTTCTCTGGGTGATGTCTATTAGGAGCTCTCATCTGTCTCCTTGTAGCATGGGAAATGTTTGCTATTTCTTTGGTAACAGCTTTAATTAGAGCTCATAGGCTTTGACTGTCGCTCTCCTTTGAGTTAGTAGCAATAGTCGTCCCTTTTTTTTCTGGGACCGCGTTTTTGTGAGTTGCACGTTCATGTCTGCGTGAAGGACTGAATTAAGGAGCGGGCTGCCCCGTCCAAGGAGAGCAGGGAGCACTTGGTTCTTCCTTGTTTTCAGTTCAACTTCAGCGTAGAGGGTTTTTTTTTTCAACACTTGTGCTCTTAAATTAGAATGTGTTAGCAATATTGAAAGCAGATCCTTATTTTGTGGAACGGGAGTGGCAGAATCTGCATGACTGAGTCTAGAAGAATATCCCACTGTCACCTAGTGGTGGTACTTTTCTCTTCCTGACTGATTTGTTCAGAAAAGGGGTCCTTGCATCTTGTTTATGGCTTTACAAACCCGTTCGTTACAATTTGTTGTGTCCTTATTGGATTCACAAAGGAAACCTGTGTGGGAAGTTCCGTTCTCTATCCTGAGTGAAAGAAAGAGTCGAGTTTATCGAGAACAGGAAATTTTTGTAATTCTTGCTGTTTAGTAGTACAGTATCTGAGGTTCGAAGGGATCAAATATCAAGGAGATTTAGGCACTTGAATCAAACCACTTGCACATTTATTCGTGCTCATCACAGTTTCGACAGTGCAGCTGTAATTTTATTGTACTCTTCTATAATTCTTTTCATGAAAAGGTATAGTACTAGTGTCATTAATTAGACTTAGATGACTGGTCTACTAACGAGCTTCAATTTTTTACACCTTGATTTTGGAGAAACGGAAACCTAGAATGACTTGATTAAATGTAAATCTGTATAAACTAAGAAAATTTTACTTTTATCTTGGGAAGGAGTATCAAATATTTGAAGTCCTGAAACTTTCAGATTTTTAGCTGCGACTTTATTTCTTTCTATAACTCAGTCCTGTAACAGTTAGCTCTCTGACTTCAAGAGATATGCAATTGCTATCATCTCGCTAGTGTTAATGAACCTGATAGATCTGTGTTTTCAGGATGCGGTATTTTCACGTTTTCTGTCTGCGAGACGGTTGTTGAAGATCCTTTTGAACTAAAGGATAAGAATAACAGTAATCTAGAGGGTAAAATTATAAAAATAAGCTTTAATTAAAATAAATTAACACTAGTAATTTATTAGTTTTCTGAGCGGTGGAAGCCCCGCGCCCAGGGATTCCCTCTGCTTTCCTCCCGATCGTAATCCGCTGGAGGATCAAAGCAGAGATGGTCTGGAGAAAAGCAGAGGCAGGAGGTGCCCGCTGGAAGGGATCAGATGTCTCCGTGGCGACCCTCCCGTTTCCGCGAGCCGCCCGTGTGCGAGGCAGGGCGGGCAGTGCTCGGTGCCTGCAGTGCCGGGAGGAGGCTGCGGGCGCCGCTGTTGACCGAGAGAAGCGAAAGGAAGATCGGAGCGCTGGAGGCAGCCCCGCCCGCTGAGGATCGGCTCGCTCGTTTGCTGCGCTCCCTATCTGGCCCCTGGACCCGCGGTGCTGATCCGTTCTGCAGCCAAGCGGAGGGACCGGCGGCTGCGGTTCGGTGCAGAATCTGAAAGCTTTGAGTGGGAGCCGGGAGTTCGATCGGCGGTGTTTCGGTGCCGGCGGTGCCGCGGCGGAGATGAGCGCGGCGGGGAGGCGCTGGGGCCGGCGGCAGCGAGCTCTGCTCTGGGGTGTCCTGCTGATGGCGTGGGAGGCGGCGTGGGGGCAACTGCGCTACTCGGTGCCCGAGGAGATGCCCAAGGGCTCGTTCGTGGGCGACGTAGCCAAAGACCTGGGGCTGCAGCTACTGGAGCTCCGAGACCGCGGCTTCCACATCTTAGACAGAGGTAGGACGCAGTATTTCGCTCTGCACGGGAAGACGGGACATTTAGTGACGGCGGAGAGGATCGACAGAGAGCAGCTGTGCGAGCGTGTGCCGCAGTGCGTGCTGCGCTGTGAACTGATAGTGGAGAGCGACATGCAGGTTTACGGAATCCAAGTGGAAATCACAGACGTTAACGACAACGCGCCGAGCTTCCGGGAGATAGAAAAAGAACTTAGAATGAGTGAGGTGACAGCCCCGGGTTCGCGGTTTCCCTTGGCCGAGGCTCACGACCCGGACTCGGGCCGAAATTCCCTGCAGAGCTACGAGCTGAGCGGCGACGAGCACTTCTCGCTGGCCGTGCAGGCGGGCCCCGGCGGCGATCAGCGTCCCGAGCTGGTGCTGGCGAAGGC
>NW_026624831.1:2405-5291 GCF_030028575.1 Malurus melanocephalus | reverse complement strand
CCGGCAGCCTGACGCGCTGGCTCGTGCTGGCCGTGGCCGCCGTGTCGTGCCTCTTCCTCGCCTTCCTGCTGCTGCTGCTGGCGCTGCGCCTTCGGCGCTGGCGGCGCGAGCAGCTGCTGGCGGCGAGCAGCGGCGCCTTGCGCGGCGTGCCGGTCTCGCACTTCGYGGGCATCGACGGCGTGCGCGCCTTCCTGCAGTCCTACTCGCACGAGGTGTCTCTCACGGCCGACTCTCGCAAGAGCCAGCTGCGCTTCTCGGGCGCCAGCTGCTGCGACACGCTCCCGGCCCGGCCGCTTCCCGACGAGCCCGCGCCGCTGCTCGGGGACGAGAGCTCTGCCGGTGCTCCACTCGCGGATCCTGCCGCTCCTTCGGTGAGTTTCTCTAGCCAGATTTYTTCGCGAAACCTTCTCCTGATAATTTCCTGACCTTTGCAGAGCGCGTTTTCTCGCTTTCATAGGAGGTTTTGCATGGAAGGAAGCCAAAACTTCATTGATTGACGTTCTGAAATCTGGTGCGTCTTACAGTAGGTAGACAGATGAGTGGATGGTGCTTAGCCTTCCTAGTTAGTGGAGGATGCAGGAGAAGGAAGGCTGCTTCTGGCAGGTGGTTTCTTAGGTCAGAGGTTTCAGTATTTTGGGGTATTTATCAGGTTCTAAATGTTTTCTCCTCTCTCTTACCTGTGTTGTGTGCAGTCTGTGTTTCTGATAGTATTATTTCTTCTGAAGTGATATATTRTGTTGTTAAGAAATGGAATTTTTCGTTATTAGCAGSCTCAAGTGTGTTCAGAAGAGCCCATGTATTTGGATAGGTTAAGTGTGTCTCAAACCAAACGATGATAGCTTCATGTGCAACTTCTCTGCAGGTTGTGCTCAATCTKTATTGTTCTCTCTGCTACATAGTGGAGGTCAACAGGAAAAATCTTGGTGTCTTCCATGCTTTGAACTTTGTCCCCAGTAGAGGATTGCGCCAGGCAAGAACTGGTCCTTGATGATGACTGTCTGCCTGTTATAAAGATGAAAGTTCTATGGTTTAATACTTCGTGGTTTGGACTCACATGGCCTAATTTTGGGTTTCACATTCTTTTGCAYTGAGATGGTAGTCACACATCTTGTGAAGAGTCCATGTGCTKAARAATGGTGATGTTGTCTTTCAGTKGTAGTCTGATGTTTGGGTCTTTGCCAGAGCTGGTAATAATTTATGGTGTATCTAACATTTGACCTTTATTCAAATTATTGGGAGGAATAGAATTGTCTTTGTTATGATGCTTGGGATCTGAGGAGCTTTGCACAAATCTTTTCTTCTGATGATATCTCTATGCTAAGTTTTCTTTCCTGTTGTATTTGCACAGAGAGAATTCTTTCTATCCAGAGACAGAGTTGGTGCTGGAGCTCACTGTGGTATAGTTTGAAATGGTTGAATGAATTGTGTGAAGTTCTATTTGTYCTAGTATTTAGATAAGGCCCACAGCTGTGATTCCAAATCTTTCCTTATCTTACTATCCAAGGAAATGTCTGGGACATTTACAAATGTTGTAAGCTCCTGTGTGAGCCTCCTGTGTGCTAGTTACAGTCTAATTTTCTTCGTTATGCACATAATAAAGTTGACAGAATCGCAATGTGATGCCATGATTGATACTCTTCTGGTGGCTTCCCATTTTTGTCTTGGTTGATTAAGTTGTTTTGGATGATTGGTTTGGTTTGGGTTGGATTTTTTGTTTGTTTGCTTTCTTTCTTTTTTTTCTTGTCAAGGAGTAAAGTTGTTCCCCATTGTGCCCGGTAATGCTGCAAAGTCCAAAACTTATTATCCAGCAGAGAGWGTATTTATTATCCATACCTAGCTGTATTTTGCTGCACAATCAGAGAATAGTTAGGGTTGGAAAGGACCTTAAAGATCATCTCATTCCTACTGCTCTGCTGTCAGCTGGGACACCTTCCACCAGAACATGTTCCTCAGAGCCCCATCCAGTCATACCTTGAACATTTCGTTAAAGATACACAACTTCATAAATATATGTTTCCCCAAGATGTTTTCTCTGTGGCTGACATAYAACCAAAATTTTGATCTATGTTGATGTTGAAACTAAAGACTGTGCATGCAGAGTGAGGAGGCTGAGAGCTCACTTTTGTGCCAAGAAATTGGTGGATCAACGGGGATTTGGCTGGGAAATGGTTTGMTTTTATGCTTGGTGCCAAAGCCAGTGSCATCATGTYCTGATCCTGGTTTGTCTGTCATGAAAGACAGTGTAGGTCCTCCAACAATAAAGTYTCCCATAGCAATGATTCATGTAGAACAATGATTCATGTAGAATGATAATTCATAGATAAAGCAGGTTATTAATCCTGTGTGAAACCTGCAGTATCCATCTTCATCTCTGTGTAACATTGAGATGTAGAGGTTTTTCACAGTTGGAATKACACTTTCATTCTTTCATTCAGGTCTCTGTTTCTAGGAAGCGTGCAGTTCATTTTCAATGTTCATGTCAGTATTTATGAATTTGAAACAGTGACTGCTGCTTTCCAACGCATCCTTACTTCAGCCACCATGGACAGAATTGTGTGTGTGAGGAATTGGAAGCAAAAGAAATCATAGGATCTGTTGTAATTTGTCAGAAAATTGACCTTGAGGAAGAGGCCAGCTAGAAGTTGCTTAAAATGATGGTTTCATAATTGTGCAAGGTGAACAGGCCACAAGTAGAAAAAGCTTGCTGAGGTGAGAACTAATCCTTCAAATGACCCTGCCTATCCTGGAGTCCAAACCAAGTCCTTAAGTGCACATGTGCAGCTTGAGGCCTCAATGACTTCCAGGTGCKCTCAGGGATGAGTTTCAAGGCCTGCAGTAAAGGCCTAGAAGACTTGCTGGTGCTCATCTCTGACAACCTGTTGTCTT
>NW_026624831.1:0-1385 GCF_030028575.1 Malurus melanocephalus | reverse complement strand
GAAGAGTTATAGAGAGTGGCTCAATGTCCAGGTGGAAAGCAGTAACTTGTGTTGTCCCTCAGGAATCCTTGCTGAGATCAGTACTGTTTAGTATCTTCAAAAACAGTGGGATTGAGTGCCCCTGCAGCAAATGTGCAGCTGACACCAAGCTGAGTTGATTCACGAGAGGGCAGAGATATCAGTGAGGGTCAGGCTGGGGAAGTGGCTCCATGCAAACATCATGAAGTTGAACAAGTTCAAGAGCAAGGTCCTGCACCTGGGTTGGGGCAATCCCCAGTTACAACAGAGAGTAGGGAATATGGAACAGCTTCATAAAGAAATACTTTGGGTTAATGGTGGGTGATAAAATAAGGCATGAATTGGCAATAGACACCTGCTGCTCAAATTGTATCCTGYACTGCATAACAAGTACTCTGACCACCAGGTTGAGGGATCTTCTTTCACGTCCTCTAAACTCCTCTTGTGAGACTGCAGATATATTACTTCATGCAGATCTGGGGCCAATATTCAAAAAGCTGTGCTCAAGTCCCCAGAAGGACCATGCCAATGGTCTGAGGGCTGGAACATCTCTGCTATGYAGGAGGACTGAAAGAGATTAAGTATTCAGGCATGAAAAGAAGATGCCTCTGTGTGGACTTTTCTCATTATTTTTGCTGTTTCTATTTAGAAAGTAAATTTATAAGAAAGATAGAGTGAGCTCCTTTTTACCAGGGCCTGTGGTGACAGACCAGTAGACAAGAGTTTTTAACTTAAAAAGGGAAGGTTCTGATTAGGATAAATATTTACAATGGGGGTKGTAAGAAAAYRTAACATACTGCCCRGAGAAGCTATGGATATGCTTCCAATSTTCAAGTCTAACAGMAAATGTTCCTGCTAATGACAGAGGTGTGGATCCAATGACTTTTAGAGAACTGTTCCGGCTGAAAACATTSTTTGGATCTATGAAGATCTCAATGTTGTTTTKCACCTTYCCGKTGTCMGGCYCTCTTTCCCATTGYCATATATGGAGGWGCAGAGGAAAYAAGTTACATGAATCAGAAAGAAGAGAGTAWATTTAAACTGCTATCTTAAGATACAAATTCCTTATATTGCGYTAGGCTGATCTATATSTCGAGTTAATTCATCCTAAGTAATAAAAGTAAAATTSAWCATACCTGAAATAGTGCAARAAAGCTCTTGAAATCTTCMCTGTWATATCGTTATCRCTGCTGTAGATACTCCGTGGTTTTATTAAGAGCAGCTAGATTTCGTTCCATSGSTRTTTCAATCTGACKATTCGAGTGAGTGAAAACGATGCACTAAGAGCACCCGACAGCATGCTGAGATGCAAAGACCTTAAGAGTCGCATTCAACAAGTACTTCTGCATTATGTGATTGCGACCTGA
>NW_026624830.1:26776-27491 GCF_030028575.1 Malurus melanocephalus | reverse complement strand
GGGGCCCTGCCTGCGTGAGTGAGCTCTGCACAGCTCCAGGGATGGAGATGTCACAGCCTGTCAGCAACATCTGCTCCAGTTTTGGGCTGGCCTCATGATGAAGAGTGTTTTTTCCTTGCATCTCATCCAARTGTYCATGTTGCTGCTGTGTCCACTGSCTCAAGAAGAGCTCTGTATCATCCTCTCTGTGAGCACCCAGGAGAAGAAAGCAGCTCAGTCCCCTGGTAGCTAACTCTCTCAGCCTCTCTGCTCATCATCCACTCGCTGTAACCCCCTGACTATCCTCATGGCTCTCTGCTAAACTCTTGTCTACCTGGTACTCCAGAGTGTCACTAACTGGTGCCCCAAAGGTGGTCTCACAAATACCAAACACAGAGCAGGAACCCTTTTCCTGGGCTCTGCTGTACACACGGGCTGTGTGCTTGAGGAAATGGCATCTCTTGGCAGTTACAGGTTTGAAAAGGTTACTGCCAGCCTCACAAAAGAAAACCACCCAAACTTATTTAGTTATGATAAATAATGATATGCTGACTTACTTTATCAATTCCAGGCATCAGCCTACAGATGACTTCCACATTCTCTGGCTGGAGACCCACTTCTTCTTTAGCTTCTCGGAGAGCAGTGTCAATATCATCTTTGTCAGTGGCTTCACTTTTCCCTCCTGGGAAACACACTTCCCCTGGTGATCTTCTCAGCTAGAATGTAAAGGAGTACT
>NW_026624830.1:23825-24572 GCF_030028575.1 Malurus melanocephalus | reverse complement strand
CAGCACCCTCTGGGGACAGCAGAACCTTTTCCTATATCCAACCTAACCGTGCCCTGACACAACTTGAGGCCATTCCCTCAGGTCCTGTCCCCAGTCACACAGAGGAGAGAGCAGTGTCTGCTCCACCTCTTCCCCACGTGAGGAAGCTGTGACTGCCATGTCTCCCCTCAGTCCCATCCAGCTGAACAGACCAAGTGCCCTCAGCTGCTCCCCATGCAGCTTCACCTCAAGGCCCTTCAGCATCCCCATAACTTTCTTTGGATACTCACTAACATTACTAACTAGCTCATTATTTGTTTTAGTCTGCAGTGACCAAAAGTGCACTAGGTACTCAAGGTGAGCCTTTCCTAATATCTAACCTAAATTCTGCCTCTTTCGATTTGTATGCATCACTCCTTGTCCTGTCACTACAGTTCCTGACAGAGTCACTCCYCAGCGTCCCTGTAGCCTCTTCAGAGGTTAGATCACCTACTGGGAGATGCTGTGAGGTCTCCACACAACCTTGCCTTATGCCTAGAGCTGATCTGGACAATCTTGCCAGCTAAGCAATGGGGCAGTTGGCTGTTGGGAAGTACTTTGGAAATGGATYAATGGAGAGTGAACCTTCCAGTCTCACACAAAGCTGAACTGGAGTAAGTACTGCAACAACTGTATTGCTCCCCTCTGGCGGTTCAGGTGGAGAATGCTCCAGTGCTGTCTGCGGTAAACTAATTATTCTCGCTCCTCAAGCTCTTTAGCCAGCCGCTG
>NW_026624830.1:20382-21149 GCF_030028575.1 Malurus melanocephalus | reverse complement strand
CTTCTACCGAAATAGAAAAGGGAGCAAAGAGGGGAAAAGAGAGGGAGAGAGATACAGAAGACAGGGAGGAAGTGTTACTGCAGAAGCCTGGGGCTCTCTGTTGGTGTTGCTCGGCAGATGGAGCTGCGGACAGTGTGTCCCGCTGCCCTGAGCGGCTGGGCAGCCTCTGTCTCCGCTTGGGCAAAGCACGGCTCTCTCCAAGAAAACCCAGAGATCACCCCGCAGGCTGTGGCACAGTTAACTGCTTTTATGGGGTAAAGCTCCTCTCATAGCCCGATTTCCTGGGCATTCTTTCCCGGGCATCTGGGCTGTACTCCACCGGCAAGGGAGGAGTCTCCTGTAGACCAATGGTGGAAGCTTTGTCTGCCCTGATCGGCTGTCAGGCGGCGACGGGGACAGGGCTCCCAGGACGTTTACAGCCCCTTCCGTAATTTTTCACCTCATGTATAATATATGTTGAGGCATAAATAAAAATCAACTTGGTTCCTCTCACCACCCGTGACTCAACATTGTTCATATGGTGGTAACAACATAGGCAAGAGAAAGAGAGAGAGAGAGAGAGAGAGAGAGAGAGAGAAAGGGTAGGGTTATCTCACAACTTGGGATTTCTTAACATATTTAATCTCGTGTAACAACAGAACCACGTAATTCACATACACTGAAGCCTGCTGGACTTGTGTGTTAAGTATTCTGACTTCACACTTTAGTCCAGCATGCTATTCCAGCTTCAAAACATAACAACAACAATAATAACCATTATTAACATT
>NW_026624830.1:17566-19452 GCF_030028575.1 Malurus melanocephalus | reverse complement strand
CCCTGCAATACAAACACAAAGTTTTCCTGTCCTTTTGGAGCCAGGAACGTAACTACAACATCAAAATGAAGGAATAATCCACACAGAATTAGTCCCACCCCTACTAAAACATGATATTTCCCTTCTGATCTCCTAAGGGATCCMATATAATCAGCTTGCCAAGCCWCCCAYCRTCCTTGACCTTCTCTTAGATGTAGTGGAGGCTCCTCTGGGGGGTGTCTCAAGTCAGGCTTGATGTTCCTCACAGGCTGAAATGCACATCCTGCAATTAATTCACTCTCATAACAGACCAGCCTCGGGCACGAGCCTTTAAGGACAAGTCTTTTGCCCCCAATGTGGATTTATTTCAACATCCGCAAGAGTCACCACCAGAAACCTGGGCTCACTGCAATCCYGGCTGGCCCTGCACTTCATTCCGTGATCCTGAGGCCAGGAACAACCTTGAGACCATTTCCCTGGATTTTCCTCGACCCACAGAGGTCAGGAACATCCCAAGTGAGGGCAAAGGTGGGAGGGGACCTCCAGGA
Source organism: Malurus melanocephalus (assembly GCF_030028575.1). Lineage (NCBI taxonomy): Eukaryota > Metazoa > Chordata > Aves > Passeriformes > Maluridae > Malurus > Malurus melanocephalus. The sequence goes on along the minus strand of NW_026624830.1, from coordinate 18,925 downwards.
CCAGCCAAACCTGAGCCATCATAAGGTCTCGACTGTGCACCCTCTCTCTTCAGGCCCACCCAGACACCTCCAGGCCACTGCCAAAGGCTGATCCMCYCTCTCTCTGCACTGATGCCCAAAGCAGCCCTCCATCTCTTGATTTCCCACTTTACACTGGATCACAGCTTTCTAACAGCTGCTTATCCCTCCTCCAATTCTTACTCARYTCATTCAGCCCCAATTCTCCCTGGGCTCAGCCTGCTCCTCAGGGACAATAATCCTATCAGTCAGAAAGCAAAGGCTGCTGAACTCCCCTCCTGCAAGACCGGCTCTCCACAGTCAGGTTTCCTGCTGGAACCCAGCTGGGACCAGGGCAAACTTGTGCTGTTAAGGCAACAGTGATTTGAAGCAGCCTTGGCCGTCTGCTGCCCARCTTCAAGCCTGGGCTGAGAGAAGTCCTGATACACAGCCTTGCTTTAAGGAGCCTCCCCTCCCAGCTCTACACTGTTCCTGTGTGTCCTGAGCTGGGCTGCCTTGCTGGAGCTGGGCTTCTCCCRTGCCTGGCTACTGCTGCAGATGAAGGGGAGCCTAAAGGACAAGAAAGGAGTGCCTGGTACAGTCAGGGCTGCACCCACATTAGTGCAATTACTTGTGTGTGACCAAGGGACACTTCACCATCCCATTCATTACACAGTGCCCAAGGCCTGAAGGGAATTCCTGAGAGAGGAAGTGGCTGAGGAGGAAGTGGGCCAGTGCCTTCCTGGAGATGGCTGAGCACCAGCTGACAGCCAAGCACTGCAAAGAGACTAGCTCATTGCCCCACCACGGAATGCGGGAGAGAACTGGAAGAGTMAAAGTGAGAAGAACTGCAGATTGAAACACAATTTATTTAACCATTATTTAACCACTAATTAACAATTAGCTAACATGTTATGTTAATTAACAATTAATTAACAGTCTAATAAACAATTACTAATCTTAGATTGCTGAAAGGTAACCTAGAGGTGTTCACTGGAGCTCGGAAATGTAGCCGGAGAGGTCTCTGGTGGGAGACCGTTAGCAGCAGAAGACATGGTGCTGGTGGCTCCTGCTGCGTGCTCCAGCTGACTCAAATGCTGTCACTCAGGTGCTGGCTCCCAGTGCACCGTCTTCTTGGGTTTTGGGGCTCCGTCTGCCTGCCGTAACGCAGAGCGTTTTGGCGGAGGAAGAATCTTTCGCTCYCGGGCTCTGCCTTTCACARTCACCTTCGCCTTCTTCTTCTGACTTGGTTTCAGGTTAGGAATCCTAGCAAGAAAGGGACTGGTGTTAGCCAGATGAACATTTCCAACCAGTTGCTTTCCTGTTTCCTTGCAGAGCATGCTGTGTTGCATCCTCTCTCTG
>NW_026624830.1:15395-17131 GCF_030028575.1 Malurus melanocephalus | reverse complement strand
GGAAGTTGCACCTGAACCTGAGGAAGAACTACTTTCCTGTGCAGGTGACAGGTTGCTCAGAAAGGATRTGGAGTCTCCCTCACTGTAATTATTCCAGAACCCTCTGTGCATAATCCTGTGCCATGTGCTTTGGGATGACCCTGCTTGAGCAGGGAAGTGGGACCAGATGACSTAATGTGRTCCCTTCCAACCTGACCCACCCTGATTGTGATTCAGTGATACCCATTAGGAGCCATGAGATGGCAAATGCTCAGTCATTCCCCACCTGCACAGCAAGGTGCTCTTAAACTTCCCCACACATGTCGGGAAGAACTCCAAGTAAAAGGTCTGCTTCTCGCCAGGAGCAATGGTGCCTTGGTCGGGGTAGATGGAAAACAGTGGTATGTCATCGCTGACATCTGGGAAGACTTCCAGGGAGGTCCTGTCACTCTCCTGAGAAAGGCGCCTTTTCTTGGCACGGTACCGCTTCTTGGAACAGGTCGGCTCCTCGGGCTCCTGCTGTTCCTCCTCGGAAGTCTGCTGTTCCTCCTCGGAAGTCTGCTGCTCCTCCTCTTCATAAATCTGCTGCTCCTCCTCTTTGTAAATCTGCTGCTGCTCCTCTTCGGAATCTGGTTCATCCTCCTCTGTCTCGGAATCCACCTGCTGCTGCTGCTGCTGCTGCGGCTGCTGCTGCTGCTGCTGCTGCTCCTCCTCCTCTTCCTCTTCCTCTTCCTCCTCCTCCTCCTCCTCCTCCTCTTTCTCCTTCTCCTTCTCAGCTTTCAGCAGCAGCTCCTTCATGCACTCCTCGTACCCCTCGTCCCCTTCATCCTCCTCCTCCTCGGCAGTCTGCTGCTGCTGCTCAGGCTGCTTTTCCTTCTCCAACAGCCACGCCGCGGGTTCCTGCGATGTCTGCACGTTCGGCTGGTCACCCCTCTTGATCTTCAGGAAGTCATGAAGCAGTTTTTCAATACGCTTAACCTTTGCTTCACGCACTTGCTTCTTCTTCATCCTCTTCTCCAGCTGCCTCCGCTGGAAATCTAAAAGGTCCTGCTCGTAACGCTGCTGCTCCTCTTCGCGCCGCCGCTGCTCCGCTATAATCTGGTGTGTCAGCGCAAAGACGTGCCATTTCATGTGGGGGTGCAGGCGCAGCAGCTTCTTGTAAATCGGTGGCTTGGCAGGTGGCTCCTCCTCCTCAGACGACCTGTCCAGTTCCTCGTCAGGAGGCCGCTGTTTGGGATATATCATATAATAAAAGAGGTCCCAGTCCTCAAACGTCTCGATATTCTTGTCCGGCTCCCGCCCCTCCATGGAATGCACCATCCCCTCCATGAGGCTCCAGTCAAGAGTATGCTGCTTCTCGGGATCCTCCTCCTTGTCCTGATCCGCCTTGAAGTGCACCATGTCATATAAGATGGGCTTGAAAATAGCCACTACTGCCTTCTTCTGCTCCTCCTTTTGCTGCCGCTTCCGCTCCCGYTCCAGCTCCTTCTCGGTAAGCTTCCGTATCCTCACCCTGTGCGGCTTCACCCAAGGAAGCCTCGCCTTCCGTGTCCTGAAAAACTCTGCCACATCCTGCAAAAATAACTGCCCTGCTTCCTCGTCGTCAGAAGGTGGCGGTGATGGAAAGTCTGTGAGATCACAYRTCTCCTGCACCTCCTTGGAAGGCTCCTGTTTCACCTTGGAACGCTTCTTCTTGAAACACTTTTTCTTCTTCTTAGGAAACCATTTCTCCTCCTTGTAAAAATCCTGCTCCTCCT
>NW_026624830.1:12589-14749 GCF_030028575.1 Malurus melanocephalus | reverse complement strand
GCTGCTTCTTCTCAGAAGGCTGCTCCTCTTCCTTGGAGGATTGCTCCTCCTTGGAAGGCTCCTGCTGCTGCTGCTCCTCCAAAGGCTGCTGCTCCCCAGAAGGCTGCTGCTCCTCTTTGGAAGGCTGCTGCTGCTGCTCAGACTGCTGCTGCTCCTCCTCGGAAGGCTGCTGCTGCTTCTCTGAATCCTGCTGCTGCTGCTCCTCGGGAGGCTGCTGCTCTTTCTCGGAATCCTGCTGCTGCTGCTCAGTATCCTGCTGCTGCTGCTCAGAATCCTGCTGCTGCTGCTCAGAATCCTGCTGCTCCTCCTCGAAATCCAGCTGCTCCTCCTTGAAATACAGGTGCTCATCGAAATCCAGCTGCTCCTCCTCGAAATCCAGCAGCTCCTCCTCAGAATCCAGCGGCTCCTCCCCGTAATACCGGGGCTCGGAAGGCAGCTCGTCCCGCAGCCACTGCTGCAGCCGCTCYTGCTGCTGCYGCTGCAGCCGYTCCTGCCACCGCTGCAGCCGCTCCTGCCTCTGCCAGAAACGACGCAGCAGTGTTTTGCGACGCTCCACAGCAGCAGAGCAGAGGAAGTCACCTGCGGAGAGGAAGATGACATCTTTAAAGACAAAATCCTATGTTCCCAGCAACTCTGCCTTCAGCTGCAGGTGGGTGGCAGAGAGCTGGAATACACTTGGAGCATTTCTGGCCAAGTACTTTCAGCAGGAAATAGAGCATCTGGGAGCAGGGTCTCTGCCTGCAGCACACACTCCTGTGCCAGGGCAGGAGGGTTGRTTTTAGACAGTGACTTTGCACACAGACAGTGGCTGCAGGGCAGCTCACTCATTAYACCAGCATCTTTCCCAGTCTCAGACTTCCCAAAGAGATGACCTGATGTCCCCCTTTGCAGTTCTGACCTAGCATGTGGCTCGTCCCAGAGCACGGCTCAGCTCCTTTGCAGAGCTCAAGTGGCAGGGCAAGAACAGAAGGGGCTGAAAGGCAGAGGGGGCAAGGCGGAAACTCTCCAGCTGCAGCTGGGARGATGCTGATGTAAGTGGATATGTAGACAAGAATGAAAAAGCAATTCACGGTTTTTGGGGTGAAGTAGCAAGGTCTTCTCCCCAGGCCCTCAGCTACCAACTGAAATGCCCTTACGCATTTGAGGTCTTGAGTATGGCTTATGCTCCACTGGTTTTTTACGTGCATCTTCCTCCCAGAAGTATTCCAGGGGTACCTTCCCTGTGTTGTGCATCGTGAAACTGAAAAGCAAGAAAGAGGAATAAGAAAACACCCAATGAATATAACGCAAATAGAACAGTAACACTGTCTGATGGACTCCAGTTCCCCAGGCAACCCTGCTGTGCTCAGACTGCTGTCCTGGGTGGCCCAAAAAWGTATTTCAAAGTCTAGAAGTTWAAGAGGAWAGGGCTGACACAGTGCCCAGGAYMTTGAAGCTAAGGGGCTTACTCTGGACTTTAGATCTTGGTTTGACTGCAAACTTAATTGTTGAGCAGATGAGGACAAGTGACATGCAATGAAAGCAAACCCATGGCTGTTCTTGGCAGAAAGGCATGGCGGCATTGAACCACTCCTGACCACCCTCTCCTGCTTGGCTTTRYGTGCASATAAATGGGTCYGTGCTGATTTTGGCTGGGGTAGAGTTCTGGGACAAAGGCACTGGGTCAGCCCTGGGCAAAGGCAGCTCCTGCTCACAGGGCTCTGCCTGGCCTCCAGCACTCACGTGGCCATCCTTTCATAGTAGGGGAAGGTGTCCTTGAACTGAATCACAACCATGTCCATTTTGAACCGGATGTCGCTAACAAAGGCACTGAGGTACATCTCGTCCTCCTGCCTGCTCTCCACCACAGTGTGATCTGGCTCTGGGACTGCCTCGACCACCTGCAAACAGAGGGAAGAAACACTGAGCAGAGCACAGAAAGCCAGGCTGACAAGGAAATCTTTTGGCCTCCAAGATCAGCCTCATAGAGGGACTCACAAGGACCATCCACTTTTACTTCCCTGGAAAGATGACAAAATTGGGAGTGTTCTGCTACAGTATTTGTTTTACCCACTGATCAAAGCAGTCACCACCACAGCTGTTAATATACCAACAGGGACTATAGATGCTTTTCAGTTCCTGKACTTCAACCTTGTGGAGGGACTGACTTTTTTCCTGGTC
>NW_026624830.1:6509-11830 GCF_030028575.1 Malurus melanocephalus | reverse complement strand
CATAAACTGATAGTTTGTCTGTGGCTAAAGGTCTCTTGTAAAAAGGCTTCCCCCTCTTGTGTRAGTGTATCTGGTCACTGTGCATMCATSTCTCCCCTAGAATGCACTGCTGGTGAACCTCATGGCTGGAGCCAATGTCAGAGGAAGCAGGAGCTGCTCAGCCAGCAGTGACGGTGTTAGGGTGGTTCCTTTTGTAAAATTGGGTTGGCTTTTTTTGCTGTTTTGCTTCTTACCATGTCCTTTACAGGCCAGGGGGCTTCTGGTTCCTTGCTGGCAGTGTCCACCCATGTGACAAGGTGCATTGTGTCATCCCAGTCTGGAACCTTCCTTCGGGGCTCGTCGTACTGGATCCTGTCCACCTGACATGTCGCAAGCTGCCTGCTGAAGGTAGCTGGGACGTCTGATTTCAAGATCACRGTGATGACCTTGTCACACCCAGGATGGATGTGTCCCACCTAGGGAGAATCAGAGAATCAAGACCAAATTGGAAGCACTGCCAAGGGCAGGACTGACAGCAAAAGGGACTGATGTGGTGATCAGCTGTGCCAGGAATCTGCACCTTAGTGTGGATTTATGTGAAGTTTGATAAAGCATGAGCAGAAGGTGCCACCTCCTATACCATGGAGCCTTTTCTGCAAGGCTGGCAGCCAGGGATTACACCTTCCACATGGCACTGAAGTGGGCTATCAGTGGCATGTGAGGACTCCCCACCAGCTCCTGGGAGCACCAGGGAAGGGCTTTAGCAATGGGGAAAGGCAGAGCAGTCCATGCTTACCCTGGGGGAGAACTCGAATGGGGCGTCTGTCTCCCACTCAAAGCGCATGACCTTCGTGGTGCTGTGGTTGATCATGGTGAAGGTCCTGTAGCAGCGCTTCCCAACAGGACAGTCCCCAAACTCGATGTGATTCACTCTGAAAGCTGTTAAGGAGAAGAACAAGGGATTTCAGCGTGCAGGGAGGTCCACCTGCCCCTGTGGTGCGCAGACACCTGCAGCCTTCCTTGCTCCAAGCCTTCCTCCCTTTGAGAGGGTGTTCCCCAGGCAGTTTCCCATCCCACCACTTCCAGGGAAACACTCTGAAACATCCCTAAGCCAGCGACAAGCAGCACAGCACACACTGCTCTGCATGCACGGCTGCCACACCCACAGGGCACCAGGTCCACTGGCTGACAGCCCAGGCCTGGTTAGAGAGAGGACACACATGATCACACAGTCTCCTCTTCCTTGCTCCACCTTGGCAGCCTCTCCTCTCTTACCAGCAATTATGTCTTCCTTCAGACTGATCTCAGCAGTTCTCTCCTCTACGTCTTCCTCYATATCTTCGAAGGTCACACTGTCCTTGTGGCCTTCACCCACCAGCTCTATTTCAGTCTTGTTGGAGTAGACATCTCCCACTAACACACGAATCTTCCCTTCCAGAYGCTGAGCCAGGGTGGGTTTGAAAGTGACATCGAACGCTGCTGTTTCCCCACATTGCAGAAGCAGGAAAGGCTTCTTTGGGGTCTTGCTCTCTGCACAGCAATGCAAATCAGAGTTAAATTATACAGCTGTACAGGAGAAATATTTCCATGGGGTATATGAGGAATAAGAGGTTGAAACCAGCTGCCTCTAAGCACCAGACCCTCTTCCTATGTCCATAAGAGTGCCACMTCCAGACACATCGCCACTTAAGCAGCTTAACCTCAGGTTAATGGCCAGCCCTCATTCCATCTGCTTCCAGCCAGCTCCAGCCATATGGAAAGCTGAGCCAAGGAGTGCTTTTGCTTCTGCTGGCTGCCTGTGTGCTCCAAGGGCTGCCTCTGTTCAGGCCGGTACCTTCCCACATGCAGAGGAGACCTCAGAGGGTCCACTGAGGTGGTGATAGTCCCTCACAACTCAACCCACCATGTCYAGAAGAACAGAAGAACTTCCTACAACTTGATAGGAGGAAACCCTGCAAAGAGTCCCCAAGAAAAGCTTGGGGGAAGAGAGCCCAAAGAAACAGTATCTAACATCTGGCTGCTGCTCAGACAAGMCAAGAGCAGGGCATGCAGTTTCCCTCTGGGCATGATCACACTTCCTGCCCAGGAAGTTAATGAATTTACCATTTTCACTGGAGTCCTCTTCCACATTTTCAGTGTACAATCTATCGAGTGTGGATTGCCTGCTTTTTAAGGAGAACACTCCCTGCTCATCCTCCAGGTGTAACATAAACTGAGAAAAGGGAACACAGAGTACAGCAACAGCGGTGTGAGTACAGGATGGCATGTGCTTTGACACCACAGTGCTGCAGGTCCAGCATGGGAACCCAGCACCTCTCCCCAACACTTAGTACAAAAGGTAAGTCAAATCAGCCAGAAAAAAAGGATGTTCAGAGGCATTTGGATAGAACTGACATAGATCCAAACAGGACAGACAGTAATGAKYAGAATGTAATTAAACCTCARCTAAGTTTACTTAAAATGTAATAAACTGGRATCAAATACAATCTAATGGAAGATCACACATGTCCAAGAGAACAAAAGGTGAGCTGAGAGACAGAGGGGGAAAAACTCCATCACCTTTCTTGTGTTCAACTAAAGAAAGACTGGACAGAAAATTTCCAAGGACTCCCTTCTTGRAGAACAGAAGTCACTTGCTAAAAAAGAATTTCTGACACCTCTTCCCAGGTCTGCCATGTTTTTTGGGACCCTTCCCCTGCAGCACAAGCACTTGTTCCCAAACCAGACCATTTCTGGAGCAGGTCCTCACCTGGACAGATATGATGCCCTTGTTCTGGACAAGCAGGGGGAGTGTCTCTGACTTGCCCAGCTGGAGCCTCTTGAAGCGCAGCACGGCGTTCCCCCTCACGCTGCGAGCACTTGGCTCGATGACTGTCACCTGTGGGTCGTACCCCCTCCCACTGATGGTGAAGGTCAGGGTTTGGGGTCTAATTTTCATGGGGCTGCWGGAGAGGCACAGAAAACAATTTCAGCTGGAACTCAGGCATTTCTCACTGGGCAAGCAAAGCAGCAAGGGCTACCCACAGTGCTTTCGCTGCCTGGTGCTCCTGTACCCCACAAGACAGCCCCCCACCAGCCTCCTCCCAGTTCACTCAGGGCCATTCACAAGAGGAATCTGCTCCAAAGAGCCRGKGYCTTTCAGAATGACAGTTAAAAATAATTTCACTTAATTGAATCATACAGTATAGCATATAAATAATGAGATGAGGTAAGGCAATCCCCTGGCTGAAATGAGATGAGACACATGCAACAAGCAAAAGCACAGCATAAAAGCAGTACAAAAGCAAGAATGGAAAAATAAATCAACATCACCATCAGTAAAGATTATTTCCAGGAATAGTAAAAAACCAATCACTTATTAGCAATTAGACTTCTTTTTTTCCAATTCAGCCACTAAAGTGTTGAGGAAGGGCAGGTCAGAGCCCCAGTACAAAGGTCCCAGGGTGGAAGAACTGGACTTCTCTTTCATACCAGCTCCAATCACTCCCTTAATATAAATTAGCTTAATAAATGCCAGGGAATAACAGAGGATATTAATTTTACAGAAACAAGGACGAAATTGTGACTGCTGCCACAGAAACTGCTTCATTTAAGCCTTTGTCCTTGGAAAGCCCCAGCTTAGCTGTAGCACTTCTCAGTAACTTCCAGCTGGCTACCTAATGTTGTCCTGTCYTCACAGTTTCTCATACAGGCTAAACTATCAGCCTCATTTTTCTGCTCTGCTCTATCTAACAGTTGCTGCCTCCCAGACCATCTTATGCCAAGTGCTCTGCTTAAGGGCATTGAAAGCATTAGAGTTAACAAGAGGTCTGTGCCTTCGCAGAGAAGAGGCAGCTATCAGAAGAGCCTCCCCTGATGCTTCACAGGGTCAGTTACCTTTTTGGGATGATGAGGGAAGCCTGGAAAATGCAGTCATAGTCCTGCTCCATTTCTGGGGCRAAGGTCACCGTAGCAACAGCACAGGATGAGCCAGCAATGGACATCTTGACTGGATCCAATTTGAAAATTTTGTTGGTAAGGCCTTTACCCTTGGGGAAACCCACAGAGSAGTGTTAGGAGAAAACACCTTTCAMTGTGACACARTCTTATTCATAAATGCATCACTGAGTACAGCCCCAGACAGCGTGTCTTCCTTCCTGCCTCCCTGGGCAGGCTCCCTTCCTCCCAGGGAATGCTGACCTGGTGCTAAAGCACTGAGTCTTTTGAGTGCCCCAGCAGATATGGGAGGTGGGCACTGCATGGAAARCCCAGCAAATAACCAAGAACKGGCCTTTAAAGAGAAGGAAAAGCCAGGGAGCCTGAGSAAATGCTCTGCTTTGAGCCCTGGCAAGTCAGTTCATAACAGCCCTTCTCTGAGTGTGCTTCCAAGAGAGGTTCAGAAGGTTCACTTCTCCCACCAAAGACCCCAAGCTGTGAGCCAAAACCTTGCCCAAGACATGCAGAATTCATCACAACTGTTGCCTGGCTCTGCTGCTCTCCCCTGCAGTTTGACCTGCACTGAGCTAGACTAGCCTGGGCCAGAGGAAGCAATGCATCTGGAGAACAAAGCAGGCTCTCACACAGCTTTTAGAGGGCAACCGTCACCTTGGCCTCCTGTTCTTACCAGTCCAGGCGCGGGCTTGATGGCGAGGGCCACGTCACATGGGATACTGCTTGCATTGTAGATCTTGAAATTAGCTTTGGCCTCTTTCCCGACCAGAACCTTGATGAAGATGAATTTGTTCTCATCTCTGACAAACAGACCCTTGCCTCTCACTGACTGCAGCAGGTGGCTGAGGTCGGTGGTGCTGCTGCAGATCGGGTACTCCTCAAAGATTGCCAWGACATCCTCAACAAATCCTGTGGACAGACCAGAGAGATGAGCATGCAGAAGCCTCCCTGATGAATGCATCTGGACCCTGTTGGCCTCTCAGAAGGCTTGATAAGCCCTTTCTGCCTGGGTGACTGCTACATCCAGCCTTGGGTGGGGGAGCTGGCTGTGAGGATGGAGCTCAGTCAACCTCAGTCCTAAAGAGCATTGCTTTCCTTCTATCCTTCCATGTATCCCTCCCAGCCTAGGCGAGATGAGGCCACTGGTGGAGTTGAAGAGGGCTGGAACCTCTGTGGATTTTAAAGTGGGACACCAAGGCCTCTCTATCCAAGCAGCATGTTTAGGTGCTGATCAGCAGCAGGTCTGACCATGGGAACCYGTRGACAGTAGTGTACCTGGGAGGCAGGACTCAGCAATCAGGGTAAAGGGAATGCCCAAGGGATTGTCCGTAGGATCTCTGCCTGTGATGTCGAGGTAGAACTGCTCTTCACACAGCCCCTCCTGTGAGGGTCCTGTGATGCATTCCACGGTG
>NW_026624830.1:3703-5739 GCF_030028575.1 Malurus melanocephalus | reverse complement strand
CCTGCCCTTTCCTGAGGCCAAGGCTGGCCTTCCTCCTTGTGGCTCTCAGAGAGCTGCCTGCAGCCCCCATTGCTGGACAGAGCAGCTCTATCACCAGCTTGSTGCTACATGWGGGGGTAACCGAGGCRTTTTCCTGCTCCCTSTCCCCGAGCCAGGGATGCAAACAGACGATAGCCCAGCCCTCCTGGCTGCCTGCCACATTCCAGCCGTGAGGTGGTGCCTCCTCAGACAGGAAGGGTGGTGCCGGGCTTCTCTCACCTTGGCAATGCAGAAGTATCCTTAGGTGCTTGGAAGATGCAGAATTTGAACATGAGCATTCCTTTGTTCTCCAGCACAATAGTCTGGGTTTTCCTGGTCCCCTTCATCATGGCACCAAAGTTGATGGGCGAGGCAGGCTCAATGTTGAACTTGCTGTACACAGCTTTTGCTGACACCCTCACTGGGATGCTGGCAACACTCTGGCCTCCCTGACCCGAGCTGGCATCCATCACCTGCATCCATAGGAAAAGGTGGCAAACAAAAGGTTGGCCTCTACCCAAGGCCTCCACAGTTTACCCTCCCTGTTTAAACACTTCTTCCAGAGTCAGATTCTCAGCTGTGCTGAGGAAGCCTCCCAAATGGTTTTGAAAGACTTTGTGTATGTAGGAGAGAAGATTCCCCAGTTAAAGCCATCCTTCCAGAAGACATCTATCGTGTTTATGCTCTCAAAACACTGTGTGATAACACAGCCTCACCCAGGCAGCTCACCTGGCAGAACAGGATGGGTTTGTTCTTGAGAAGGATTTCAGCCATAGGGTGGAACATCATCTCAACATTCACACCAGCCTGGGAGGCAATCAGCATGCCTGACTGTGGCTCAACTGTGAAGTGGGATACCAAGCTTTTTATCCTGGGACCTCCACCTTTCAGATTGAAACTGGGGAGAAAGGGAAGGAACCTCTTCAGTTAAAAGTATAGGTGCCACCAGCACAGCCATGACTTTGCACAGGACCAGGAAAAAAAGAAAAGGGAGAGTCCAGCACTTCACAGGGAATCCTGGATCTTGACAAAGAGTGCACACAATCACAAGGTTACTGCAAGACAACCTTAACACTGAAGTTTTACATTCACTCCTTTACAAAGTCTCAGAAAGAGAAAGGCAATGAACCTGGCTGGAAATTTCTGGCTGAAATTTCAGGCCCTGAAATTTCTGGGCCTCTCCTTTAGATTTCTGCTGAGCTGTGATGAACTGCTGGTTTGTGGCTGGATTCTCTACCAAAATAGTTGAGATTACAGACCCCAGGTTTTGTACTTGCCACAAGGTAGCCAGCATGGAAACAGCTTCTAGCCATTGGCAGAAGGAGAATGCAGGCCTGGGAACCTGAGGAAATGCTCACTACCAGCAGCTGGACTCACCTGTACTCAATGTTGTACATCCCTCTGTTCTTTAGAYTCAGGACTTTCTTCACATTCTCCAGAACATTAATGGTTCCAAATGCCAAGCTTCCATCTGGACCTGCAGAAAATCCACAGAAAGAGGTGAAAAATGGTGGGTACTTGTGAGCTGCTGCAGAATATACGTCACAACCTACATGGTAGTCTCGGCACAGAACTCTTTTCAGCAAGTTTCTCTTCTTGGAAGTGTTTTCTAGCTACTTGTCTGCCTTTTCTCTTCTCACTCAAAATATCTGCAAGTTTAGCAGCCAAGGAGCTCATCTTCCATTTCCTTGCTTCCAAGCACAAATCCAATTACTTTATATGCTGTGCTGAGCCTGTGGGACTTGCCAACTGCCTGTTCACATCCCTGTTTTCCAAAGCCCCCAAAGYCAATCTGCACATGAAGCTACACTCTTCAAAGTTCAGCTGGGAGAAACTTAAGGCTGTCAGTGCCCTGACAATGCTTTACTCCATGCAGCTTGCAGGGTATGTGCTTTATGTATCTGTGCCATCCTTCAAGCTATTCCATCCCCATCCCATCCCATCCCATCCCATCCCATCCCATCCCATCCCATCCCATCCCATCCCATCCCATCCCATCCCATCCCATCCCATCCCAT
>NW_026624830.1:0-1768 GCF_030028575.1 Malurus melanocephalus | reverse complement strand
AATATAAAGCATCAGTTCCCAAGAGGAATGCAAAAAGATAACAAAATGACCCTTCTCTCAGGTGTGGAAATGACTTAGGAGTGAGAAGGTTAAAGAAGCGAACAGAAATGCCAGACTATCCATCCACCTGGCTGAAGATTGTCTTTGGTTTTTAAACTGTTGCAATTTAATTTCCTTGGGTTGTCAAAATAGCCCTAGCCCTGCAGAGGTCCCATGGAGACAAGAACTTAATATTAAATATTATAAAAAAAAGGGACAATAAAAATAGAAATATACCAGTAGCTTCAATGACAATGTGTTTAGGCAGACTTTATCCAGCAGTGAGGATGCAATGTCATTACAGGAAAATGTAATTCCCGCTGTAGGTTCTACTGGCAGGTCAATCATAAAATCTTATTAATATTACAAATTAATGAAAGGTTTACATAACCATCTAGACAGTAAATGCTTGATCAGGCTACCTCCAGAGCTCAAAGCACTTCAAAAAGCACTATAAAGATAATTTCCTAAGGGGTGAAGCTGAGATGTGGAAGGGGGACACAAGTTGGCCCCCAAGTCACCTTTTGGGCTGGCAGCAGCATGTGGCTCTGGCCACCAAGGCACCCACCAGGTCTGCAGAGCAGCTCCTCCAAGGCTCGTTTGCCTCTTATCTGCTCAAGTTCATACATCTGYAGTCCTTCAAASCCTGGTGTCTCCTTGGACTCTGCCTGGGACTGCCCTGGATTGTGCCAGGGACAGCATGTCTCCAAGCATGTCCACAGAAGTACATAGCCCTGCAGATCCCATTGCAGCATCTCACCCCCCCACAGGCAGCACACCAGGATGCTCGCTCGGGAGCAGGAGCAGCAAGAGCATACCAGTCTCTTGATTTCCCACACAGCAGYGGTCCAAAGTGGAATTTCTYTGTGCTTATAACATATTCTTTGAAWATGATTTCATCATCCTCCATGGTGTCCCTCCACTGTGGAAACACCAGCCTAGGAAGAGAAAGTGGGGAAGGAGGAGCTATGAGATGCTCCAAGTAGGAAATGTAGTCAGAAAGCCATAACCCTTCTTGGTGGCTGAGGTACCATTTGCCTTCCAGCTCCCAGCACAYGAAGAGATGCTGGGTGACCTCAGGCAGCACGATCTGAGGGGCTGTGAGTTCAGGGGCAGCAGTGTGGGAGGCTGCTGAGGCCAGCCTTACCGTGGGTTCTGGCTGATGGTGGGGTACAGGCCGACGCCGCTGCAGGGCACCTCGTACAGGCGCTTTGACCCCAGGATCTCAAACCTCAGCACCCGCTCAAACTTGCCGGGCTCCGTGGTGCGGAAGAGGACCTTCAGCTCCACCTCATCCTGGGCAGGCACTACCCACCGGCACCGTTTTGGCCTGGCAATTAAAGAGGAGACACTGCTAAGGAGCAAATGAGACAAGGAGGGAGCCCTCGCCATCCCACCAAGGCACTGGCACAGCTTCGCTGCACAGCTGAGGACCRCAMAGCAGAGTGATCACCTCCTCCCCTGCAGCTCACCTGGGGGGTTCTGTGGGTTCTGTGGGTTCTGTGGGGGCTGAGGCACTTTGCAGTGTGCTTTTCTTTGCCTCAGATGAACTTTTGGGTTTCGTTGTGGAACCATCCAAGGGAACTTTAGGGCCCTCTGTGGAGGTCTGGTTTTCCTGTGGAGACTTGTCTTTGCTGGCTGCTTTCCCCGTCGTTGGCGGGCCCTTGGCAGAACTGTCCTTCGCATCTGCGCTCTTGGCATAGAGGGAGAGAGAAAAGGGAGGAGTGAG
>NW_026624829.1:25303-27661 GCF_030028575.1 Malurus melanocephalus | reverse complement strand
CCTTCCCAAAATCCCATCCATCCCTTCCCAAAATCCCATCCATCCCTGCCCTCTGGCTCTGAAAATCCATTTCCCCTTGTGCTCAGACACAACTTTTATGTGCCGTTATGACTTTGCAAAGTTCCACTGCAGAGAAACCTAATGACGGTCTCTAATTAGATTAATTTTCTCCCTGCTCCAGCCCCGTGCAGGTTTAAACAAATTACCTCAGCACAGCGAAACACAACTCCTCCTCCCCAGATCCCAGGGACTGAGCAGYGCTTTCACTGCTCCTCATTTCTCACTCTTGGGAAGAGTTATGTGTCTTTTTATGAGCTGCAGATGCAAAGATGCTTTACAGCCTCTTATCCCCGCATGGAAAYGGCCCAGTGCAGTCCATAAAGAGGGTTTTTAGGGAAAGAAGTGCTGTCTGTAGGTCTGGGATTGCTGGTGGTAAAGGATTAAATCCTGGGAATTCTCAGCAGCCTCAGTTTCCCCCCATGCCTGAGGAATTCTGGGCTCTGCCCCTCGCCCCAAGGCCATTGGTGCTGCCTCTAAATAATCTGATATCCCCGGTATAAATCATGAATGGCCTCGATTCTTCTATCCAGGGAAAGTTTGGGAAGCTGGGTGCACCTTGACCACCTTGAGAAATTGAGAATATTCATTTTTAAAATGATCTCACTTTCTAAAATTCATCATTTAGAAAAAGAAGATCGTTTTCTAAAGGATGGGCTTTCAAAGCTGTGCTGCTGCTTGGTTTTTTTTTTTTTCTCAGTTCGTTATTTTTAATGTGACTTTGTGATGTTTTTTCTGTGTGGGGGTGCAGTGAGCAGTCCCAGCCTGGGCTGAGCGAGGCAGCTCAGGGGCTGTGACCTGGGGGTGCTCAGGGGTGCTCAGAGGGTGCTTTGGGGGTGCTCAGAGGGTGTCTGGGGTGCTCTGAGATGCTCTGGGTGTGCTCTGGGATGCTCAGCGATGCTCTGAGATGCTCTGGGGTGCTCAGGGTGCTCTAGGGGTGCCCAGGGGATGCTCTGGGGTGTCTGGGGTGCTCTGGGGGTGCTCTGCTCCTCTCTGGGGGTGCTCTGGGGTGCTCTGCTCTTCTCTGGGGATGCTCAGGGATGCTCTGGGGTGTTCATGGTGCCCTGGGGTGCTCAGGGGATGGTCTGGGAATGCTCTGGGGTGCTCTGAGGGTCTCTGGGGTGCTTTGGGGTGCTCTGAGGTGCTCTGTCCATTGCTCTAAGATGCTCTGGGATGCCCAGGGGATGCTCTGCTCTGCTCTGGGGGTGCTCTGGGGTGCTCTGTCCATCACTCCGTGTCTCTCAGCCACGATGATGGGCTCTGCACTGAGGGGTTATGCCACAGCTGCCCTCCTCCAGCTCTGATTTCAGCAGGATTCAGTGGATTTGGTTGGTGGATTTGGTGGATTTGGCAAATTTGGTGATTTGGTGGATTCGGTGGATTCAGTGGATTTGGTCGGTGGATTCGGTAGCTTTGGTGGATTTGATGAATTTGGTGGGTTTGGTGGATTTGGTGAATTCAGTGGATTCGGTGAATTTGGTGAATTCAGTGGATTTGACGGATTCAGTGGATTTTGGATTCAGTGGATTTGGTGGATGTGGTGAATTCAGTGGATTTGATGAATTTGGTGAACTTGGCGGATTCAGTGGATTTGGTGAATTTGGTGCATTCGGTTGATTTGGTGGATTTGGTGGATTTGGTGGATTTGATGGATTTGATTAATTCAGTGAATTTGGTGAATTCAGTGGATTTGGTGAATTTGGTGGATTCGGTGGATTTGATGAATTTAGTGAATTCAGTGGATTTGGTGAATTCAGTGGATTTTGGATTCAGTGGATTTGATGGATTTGGTGGATTCAGTGGATTTTGGATTCAGTGGATTTTGGATTCAGTGGATTTGGTGAATTTGGTGGATTTGGTGGATTCAGTGGATTTTGGATTCAGTGGATTTGGTGAATTTGGTGCATTCAGTGGATTTGATGAATTCAGTGGGTTTTGCTCAGCCCCAGGAGCAGCAGGGCTGACCCTGCCCCGTTTTCAGCAGCAGTTCCCCCACAGCTCCACAGTCAGGGTTTAACTGCCCAGATCCATTTTACAGCCTGACTTTCAGAGCRGTTTTATGCCCATCTGACTTTGTTAACGCAGCATAAAACGCACCAGAAAAAGGGAATAACGTGAGATCAAGGGCTGTAAACGTGTGTTTATCCTCCTGCTGGTGGGAGGCAGCAGAAGGAAGCTCAGGGTTTAAGTTAATCAGCGTTTCCTTGCAGAAATGATGCACATGAAGGATTTGCTCAGTTCTGATAAAGGAGTGACCTATTGGACACGTCAGGGGTTGATGATCTCTCAGGTTCCTTCCAA
>NW_026624829.1:22240-23254 GCF_030028575.1 Malurus melanocephalus | reverse complement strand
GGATTTTGGGCAGGAATTGTTCCCTGTAGGGTGGGCAGCCCTGGCACAGGGTGCCCAGAGAAGCTGTGGCTGCCCCTGGATCCCTTTGAGTGCCCAAGGCCAGGCTGGACATTGGGGCTGGGAGCAGCCTGGGACAGTGGGAGGTGTCCCTGCCATGGCAGGGGTGGCACTGGGTGGRCTCTGAAGTCTCTTCCAGCCCAACCAAAGTGAAATTTTCTTCAAAGGTAAGAAATGAGTTAATTCCTTTCAGATCCCTTCCCTTAAATCCCCTGGCACAGAGATGTGACCCCGAGACCAGCCCTGCCCAATTCCCTGCAGGGAGGTGTAATGGGGCTGTGAATCTCATCCCTATCTCCAGATGTAGATAAGATTTCAATCCCRATCATTTGAACTCTTCGCACCCATTTTCTCTTTGGTTCTCAGGTGGAAAAGTCCCTTTTATACCCAGGCTTAAAAGGCTGCGTTTCCCTCCCTGGTCTGTCCCGGAGTACGGAGTAGATGATGCTTAATGGCCACRTTTAGGGAGAGCTCAAATCGCAAACTGTGATTTGCGGGGCTTTTCTCACGGCAAGAAAAAGTTGTCATGGAAACAGAGCGGGGAGCTTTAATTCACTGAAGTACCCTGAAGAGGAGGGTGGGAGTGGAGGGGCTCTGCCAGGCCAAGAGACCCGGCCCTGCTGCCCCCAGCGCTGCCAGAGCTGTGGGGAACATCTCTGGTGGGAACCGGGGTCAGCCATGGGAGTGGGGAAAAGAGGCATTATCCACTGGGATTCCTTTGTTATCCACTGGGATTCCTTCATTATCCAATRATTCCTTCGTTAYCCACTCGTGCTTCCTTCGTTACCCACTAGATTCCTTCATTGGCCACCCAGTTCCTTTGTTATCCACCCCATTCCTTCATTATCCACTCGCGATTCCTTTGCTATTCACCTGTGATTCCTTCATCATCCACTCAATTCCTTCGTTATCCACCCGTGATTCCTTCATTACCCACTCGATTCCTTCATTACCCAC
>NW_026624829.1:15026-17306 GCF_030028575.1 Malurus melanocephalus | reverse complement strand
ATTCTCCTTTTTTCAGCTGAAATAAAGAAGAATCAAGCATTGAGGAACCTTTAAAACCCATATTTATTCYCTGAGATAGGACGTGACCTAAACAAAGGAGAGCACTCATGTGCCCTGCAGCACTGTGGATTGCAGCTAATTTAAATTAAATTTMAACTTCCATTTTTGTAATTAAAATGTAAATCTTTCCAGGCCAGGAGCTGCAGAGCTGTTATTGATGATTGGCAATAACAGTTTCCAGTGGGGATCTTACCAAGAACATGCCAATGGCTGATTCCATTGCAACAAAAGGTTTATTTATGAACCAAACCCGGCGTTTGTGTTCTGCCTCGTGCATGCATTGCTGGAAATGTTTGCTCTGCTAATAAAGACAAATTGGGTACAAGCAAGGAGCAGCCACGGCGAGGAGGGAACAGACAGGAAATTACGGGGTGAGCAATGCTGGCTGCTCCTCTGTGAGGGTGTTTGTTACAGCACAGGGAAAAGGAGGATCTGTGCAAAGAGCTCAGAGCTTTGTTCTGCTCAGATCTCAGGGATGGAGCCTCAGCTGCTCCRGGATTTCCTGCTGGAATGGGTGATCCCAAAAAACAGAGATTGGGGATGTCCCTGTGCTCTCCTTGGGAGGGGTTGGACACCTGGTGAGGAGAAGGGACAGGGAGAGCTCAGAGCTCCTTCCAGCACCTAAAGGGGCTCCAGGAGAGCTGGAGAGGGACTGGGGACAAGGGATGGAGGGACAGGAGCCAGGGAATGGCTTTGAGCTGAAAGTGTAGGTAAATTTAAATGGGATATTGGGCAGGAATCGTTCCCTGTAGGGTGGGCAGCCCTGGCACAGGGTGCCCAGAGAAGCTGTGGCTGCCCCTGGATCCCTTTGAGTGCCCAAGGCCAGGCTGCCCCGTGTGTCCCTGATGCCTGATGATTTTTGCTTCTCTTTTTTACATTTTCTGTACCATCTATGCATCCCCTGTACCCCTTAGCCCACGTGTTTGTAATTCCTGTACCCTGATATTCCAGCTCAGTTCAGGAGTTCTGCTGGGCACAGACCAAACATCCTGAGGAAGGGCTCAGTGTGCCCTGTGCTATCTTAAACCCGAGCTCAGCCTTGGGTGAAGCTTAAACCCGAGCCCAGCCTTGGGTGAAGCTTAAACCCGAGCTTAAAGCCTTGGGTGAAGCTTTCTGTCCAGAACATCTTGTGTAAACTGAGCTCTGATCTCATCCAGGATTCATTAGAATAGGGGGACATCACTGCATTTGGGAAGTTTCTTATTGGGGAATCCTAGATAGAAATGCTAATTCCTGAAACCTATAAAACTTGTACCCGTGCTGTACACGGGGGTGCATTCTGCCATCGAGTTGTGCACCTGGGATCCCAAATACTGAGGTAAAACCCTTTTTATCCCCTAAACGTGTCTCTGTCATTATTAAAAACTGGCCTTTCAAGGCAACATCCCCACCTGTCCCCTGTGTCCCCATCTGTCCCCTGTGTCCCTGYCCCAGCCCCTCCTGCTGTAGGATCACCCTCCTGTATTGGGGTTGAAGGTTCTCTCCTCCCTGGCTCCCCTTCCTCCCCCAAACCCCACCGAGGTTTTAGCAGAGCCAGGATTAAAGCTGGCAGATGTCAAACGGACAGAGCAGCATTTCTCAGCTCATAAATTGCTTTATGACTTTTCATGTAGCGGTCACAGTGAAAGAAATTTATGGACTCAAGAACAGCTTTTTAATGGAAGAGCAGTGAAGCTGAGGCAGAGGCTCTTGGCACAGAGTGTTTGGAGGATTATCAGGAGTGGACTGGAAAAAAAACTCAACCACTGGGCAGGCAGTGAGCACGACTTGGGGTTAAATACCCAATCGGTGACTTTTTAATGGATTTTGGTTGGGTTTTATTGATTTTYATAATGTTATTTGAGTAATTGTCAAATGTTCCTGTTAGAAACATGTCGTTAGTATGAAGGGGGAATCCTTCCAGGTGAATTTGAGGGWGATAAGGAGTTTGGGGCTGCAGGAATTGCTTCACCTTTAATGGGACCCATGTCCCAGGGGTAAAACAGGACAGGGGAAAGGAGGAACTGGGACTGAACCCTCCATGGGGACTGGGACTGGACCCACTGATCCCTCAGGATTTTTCTCTATTTCCWTGTCTCTGTAMCCCTGTGATTCTCCAGTGTTTAACTCCAGACTCCACAGACAGTGCTGAGCTCCTGCTCTCCCATTTTTACACAAAACAATTCCTCTGCAGCCCCAAACTCAAGGACACCTCCCTGGGCCAGGCCCCAAGAGATGGAA